>NC_143479.1:52039952-52339952 GCF_027475165.1 Benincasa hispida
GTTCCAGACTCATTAGTGACAACTTGTTGTGTTGGGATATCAATTTTCGATGGAACATTTGCAGCTGGTATATGTGATTTAGTTACTTTCTTTGCATCTATAAATGCATCTGGTAATTGATTTGTTATATTTTGCAAATAAATTATCTTTTGAACTTCAAGTTCACATTGATCTGTATGGGGATCTAAATAAGACAATAGCAATGTATTCCATGTAATTTCTTTTTCTAGCTTCTTAATTTCTCTCCCTGATGTTGGAAAATTTATTCCATAACTCAAGAACAATGCATTTGTCAATTATAAATTTTGTTTCTCTAAGCAAAATAATGTTTACTTTTCCAAAACCTTCAATCAGGTTTGCAGAACCTGACATCATATTGACTTTTGCTTCCAGCATTGTCGATTTGAAAAAATATTTTCTACTTGTAAGTATTGTATGTGTAGTTGCAATGTCTGCCAGACATAGATCTTCTTTACTAATTTTTTAGTCATCCAACATATGAAAATGATCCAAGCTTCTTCATTAAAAGAAAATAATTATAATAAGAAAACAACATTTGGAATATACAAAATTTAACATCTACCAAAAGGAAAAAAAAACATGAAGATGAAAAATAACATTAAGTCTAAATATTTTCTAAGTCAAATGAAACATTTGATGTTTCATCCATTCTGTTGATTTTCTCTTCAAGAGATTTAAAGAAATCTGCCACATCCAAATTTGTCATATGGGATGGGTCAAATATGTCATTATTCTTGTATGCAAAATTTACTTCCACATTTTTCTCTTTTTCTTTCAGGGAGGCTTGATAGAGATCAACTAAGTGTTTTGATGTACAACAGGTTCATGATCAATGCCCAGTCATTCCGCATCGGAAGCATTTATTTTCAACACTTTTTGAACTCTTATCTTGTGGAGCTTTTTCTTTTGTGATCATCATTTTGTGTGGTTCTTTTGAAATTTGAATGATTAAAATAACCACCACGAAAATGATAATTATTTCTTCCTCTACCATGGTAACGACCTCGTTCGCGACCACGACCTCGACCATGATTATTATTAAAATTCGCAGCATTCACTTCAGGCAATGGTGTCGTTTCGGTTGGTTGAGATTCATGATTTTTCATCAATAACTTGTTATTTTGTTTAGCCATGAGAAGACATGAAATTAATTCAAAATACTGTTTAAAACATTTCTCTCGATATTGCTGTTGCAGAAGCATATTCGAGGCATGAAATGTAGAAAATGTCTTCTCTAATATATCAACATCAATAATTTTCTCTCCGCATTACAATAATTTTGGACTGATTTTAAATAATGCAAAGTTGTTATCACTTACTATTTGAAATCTTGTAGCCGCAAGTGCATCCACTCATAACGAACTTTAGGAAGAATAACTGTTTTCTGATAATCATACTTCTCTTTCAATTTTTTCCACAAGATACGAGGATCTTTTATTGTAAGATACTTCATTTTCAATCCCTCATGGACATAATGACGAGGGAAAATCATAGTTTTTGCTTTGTCATGATTGGATGTCGTATTTACTTCTTTAATAGTTTCCTCAAAATTCATAACATCCAGGTGGATTTCGGCATCAAGTACCCATGACAAATAATTATTGTCATTAATATCAAGAGCGGAAAATTTTAATTTTTGTGAGATTTGTCATGGCAACACTATTATAAAATATTGTGTTTATGTTAGAAATGTAATAGATATTGAATATGCAAAATAACATTAAATTTATTAATGAAAAGAGAAAAACTGACATACCTTTTAAGACCTATCTTTAGCAAGGAAAACGATAGGAGCTCGTGTTGGTAACGTGTTGTGAATTTGGGGAGCACAACGGGAACACAAATGATAATAAAATATAATATTAAAATAAATATATTGTAATAATAAAATAAAATAAATATTAAAATAAATAAAATAAAATAAGTTAACAAAATAAGAAATGAGAAAATTCTCAAATTTCTCCACTTTCTCAAATTTTGTATGGAATTTGTCCAATATATGTGTCCTTCAAAACCCACTAAATGTCACTCTTTATAGACAATTTGGCAAGTAGGAGGTGGATTACATGTATACTAAGAATGAGTATTTACAAGACTTACAAGACACATGGATAACACTTTGAAAAATGGGGACATGACGCATGGTCAATGGACACTAAGCATGAGCATCTAATGGACATCTATTTTCTTTAATATTTATAATACTCGCTCTTAGATGTCCATTATATATATATGAAATATGCGAAAAACCCAATTGGGAAAAAGAATCCTAGTGAAGGAAAAATAGTACATATTTCATATCGCTTAATACTATTAAAAAGAATACAGTATATTTACTCCCCGAAATATTACTTGAGATCTCTGAGCCGCCGCATTCCAATGTTGTGCAAAGGTTGCAATAGGTAATGATTTTGTAAATAAGTCTGCTAGGCTATCTTTCGAACAAATTTGTTGTATAGTGGTGTCACCATTTTCTTCAAGATCATGAATGCAGAAAAGCTCCGGTGAAATATGTTTTGTTCTATCTCCTTTAAATATTCTCCTTTGATTTGGGACATGCATGCTATGTTATCTTCGTATAATATTGTTAAAATATTTTTACTAAAAGACAAACCACATGTTACACGAATGTGCTGAGTCATTGATCTTAGTCATTGTTAGAATTTTCTTTAATATTTATAATAGTAGTCGCCATTGTTAGAATTTTTAAGTTGAATTGTTTTTAGTCTTCAGTACTACTTTTTAATTCTTATTTTAATATAAAAATGTTTATTTATTTTATTTAATTGTTGATTAATAAATAACAATTATACGTCACCCTCAACATTGAGCCAGCTCGACCATCCCTAGTCCTAAAAAAATAAAGATTTGGCTTGACAGTGGCCCAACCTCAAGAGCATAAGAGACATTGTTTGGGCTTGGATCATGCCGACTCAACCTTCAATTGTCAAGTCTATGACCCAACTCTTGGACTTGGCTCATTAGATTAAAATTTGTGTCAAGTTTTGGTTGAACTTGGTTCAATCTATAAATTAGTCCATTGAATATTAATTATTGGGTTCACAATAGTATTTGCAGACAATTGATAGACAATAAAAACCAATATTCTTTTATAAAATATGCTTGAACCTTGGAATTAACAAAACTACATAGTATTCGTAGTCAATTAGTATTGCAATTTATTAAACACAATATTGATTATTTTAAAAATATAAATACTTGGTATTTGCAAGAAAATACATGATAGTAAATATAATTTAGCCATATTTTAAAATCTCAAAATCACACTATATACTAACTTTGTATTTTCAAAGCATAGGTAAACAATTAACATACAAATCACACATTAACATTTGTATTTAAAATAGGCAGTGCAAATTTTTTTAAAAGTATAGGACTAGAATAGACAATTTGATAAGGCAACCGTAGCCCTCAGCTCAAAGACCCAACCTATTAGATAGCAAGAACTTCTGAATCTAAGAAATTAACACCTCTATGTACGATTTAATTCAACCCGAGAAAAGGCTAGAATTAGATTACCTCTTGATCGAAGATCTAAAAATAGGATTGAAAAATCTTGTTCTAGATTGAGTCACTCCACAATCAACTTGATCAAGGTTAGATTGAGTGGCTCACCTGTATTCTATCACAAGAATTGCAAAATTCGAAGGAAAAAGTCTAATTCTAGTATTTTCTCAGGATTAAACTAAATCGTATAGGAAGGTATTAATTTCTTAAATTCAAAATTTCTTACTAGGTAATAACTTGGATCTTTGGACTGAGGGTTAGGGTTGCATTATCACAATTTAAAACTATTAAGAAGAAACTAAAGTAAAATTACGAAGTCTCTCGAAGTTTACCAATTTATACTTAACTTTGAGTTGTAATTCCAAAATTTAGAATTATATCAATTTAAATTTTAATTTTGGAGATTTATATCAATTTAAATCTCAAATTAATAATTGTGTCAATTTAAATTCTGAAATTTTTATCAATTTAAATCTTTCATTATGTTTTATTTGGATATACTTAGAAAGTTCATATTTAAATTATGGGATTTAAATTGATATGTATTCTAATATCTATTATAAAGTTTAAGAGTATAAATCGATATTTGTTAAAAGGAAAAAATAAATAAAAAACATGAAATTGATGGATTGGAAGCAACACATAAAAGAAATTGGATTCGTATACAAAAAGATTTTTTCTTATATAAAAATTATATCGATAGAAGAAACTTTTATTATATCAAAAGCACATGAAACTAAAACAAAACATTTACATTAAAGATCTGAGTCCAACGAATTCATGTTGTCTCTTTAAAATAAATTTACTCACCCTAGGGCCTGAATTTAGAGAGGAATTGTCTCCCAGGATAGAACAAATTACCTTTCTTATGGATGTAGCACCCCATCTAGAAGATCAACGAACGAAACTTTGTAGATATACCGAACTTCTTCAACAAAATTTGAAAATGGAGAGAACTTTAAAGTAAGACAATGCTAGGCAAAAATTTTTGTTCAATTAAATTGAAGAAATGACATATTTATAGACTAATTCATGGTCATTCAAATAGTCATGTCCTTTCTTCAATTTGGTTATTTATGAGAGGATGCAACAACAATTTACCAAAAATTACAACCTATGGAATTGAAAAGATGTAACCCTACATGAAGAGTTACATACCATTTATTCTAACAGAAACTAAGTAGGACCAAGGACCTGAATGAGAATATAAATTAGTTCAAGGACGAGGATTGTGATCGAAGATCAAAAGATTTAGATATAAAAAGTTTTTTCTTTTAATAAAAATAGAGATATATCATATCCAAATTTCATCAAAACGGGTGAACGATTCTATTTTGAGGGCAATATTAGAATAGTATCAACACCTTGCACATGAAAAATATTTCCTTTCTTTTTTTCCGATTTTAAAATTTTAACTTTAAAACCTGTTATTTGATCTAAAACCCATTTTTTGCAATATTTCTAAATATATTGCAAAAGTAATATTAGAACATCTATTTTTTTTAATAGATAAAATATAATATACGTACTGTTGGGGTTGATGCCCTAAAATCTCGTGTCTTGTAGTTTGTAAATAGTTTGTACGAACGCTTGTATTGTATATAATATATGATATTTACTTCACATCTTGTTTTTGCTCAGTTGCATGTTTTATTTGCTTTACCACAAACCAATAAACATAAAATCCCTGGTTATCTGTATGTAACTTAAGCATGTATGTGGTGACATACAAGTAGATAATGTCTTGAGTGATAACCAAAATGGTCTGTAGTGTATGGATATAGGAAGGAAACCTTATCCTGGTAACGCTACGGATGCGGCCCGCTTTGTGGAATGCTCACAAGTGTTGTGACTTGTCACAGATGGTCTGATCCTGATCATTCGTAGGGGACATGCGAGCGGGGGCATCCAATACAAAGAGTTGTATAAGACCTGACCACAAAGTGTTAACGTCTCGTTATATAACACCGTTCATGACAGAGACTTCACTTCACTAAGATGACCATAGGTAACATGACCTCAATCCTAAGTGAGTCGGGAACTCCTGCCATTGAGGGCGATCCTTTGATTTGTATGGGTACGAGTGGCCAGGTCGCCGATTCAAACCTACCATTTTGGGGGTTTGTCTGATTTGGGAGTTGGGAACTCAGCTACACAAGATAGAATTCACTCCTTCCCCAAAGCAGGGGTAAGTAGATAGATAGCTCCCTTAAGGGCTGCCTCCAAGGCTTGAACGATGTGGTGCCACACACCTTCTCTTGGCCCAAGAAGTGTTCACACATAGTTGGACTATGTTGTATTGTTCATTAGAGAAATCAGTGGTACTTAAGAAGTGAGATGTAACTAGAGGGGAAAAAAGATAAATTGGCCCAACTGTACTTACGAGCATCTATGAAGGGTCATCGTACTCATGAGTGGTTATATTCGATGGACACAGAAATATATTTGTGGTAAGAATAATTCAGCTGTTGGTCTTTAGTAGAATGTCTGACAGTTAACGGATGGTGGATCTCGTGGCTAAAGAGTTTAGTCAGCTATTCACGAACCATTGGAGCTTCGAGCCACAGGTCCATTAGGTCCCATGGGTAGCTTGGATAAAGTCGAGAATCAGTGTTTAGGTCAGTTTGAAATGTTCAAATTGACAAGAGGGAGTTCGATTATATATGATATAATTGAACTGGTTGATTATATATGATATAGTTGACTAAATGTATGAGATACATTTTTTGGAGGAATTTAGATATAAATAAGATTTATATCATGTGGAGGAGAAATTATTATAGTAGATATGTGATATCAAACTATAGGATAAGAATATAATATGATTATATTCATTAATTATTAAATTGGTTAATTATATGATAATTGGCCTAAAACTTCTCTCGGTCGTGCGTTAGTGGGAGCAGCCGCATTCGGTTATGGTAACCGATGAATAAAATGAAAATTTGTTTCATTTTGCAAAAGTTTAAAAAAATTGGCAATCGGTGTGAAAACGTAACGATCGCATAGTTTGAGAGCCTATATGATAGTCGCTCATCGCCTAAACGATCGCACACCAACGCCTAAATGATCGTATGCTAGTCCCTAAACGATCGCTTCGCTTTCCTAAACGATCGCATGGTGTGCCGCATTTTCTAAACGATCGTCCACCATTTACTTAACAATCACTAAGTAAAACCTACACGATCGTGTAGCTTCTTCTAAATGATAAGCACTTAGCTATACGATAGCTCTTTTTCTCTCCCACTTGCTTATCGTCTACATGATTTGCTTTTTCCCTAACCTCTACCAAATTCACCAAAGACCACTCTTTGAATTCTCACTCCGAGAATACCAAGGGTTCCTTTTGGTAGTGTCGTCCCCACTGCGTTCACTTGTTTGTGATTGTTCGTGTTGCTTTCGTTCGTGTAGACAATCGTGCTGCTGCAACCGACTTGTTTGCTGAGCGATAGAGTGCGAGTGGAGGTTCTTCTACTGCGTAAGGGTTTCAAAGCTTGAAGAGGGTCTTCAACTGGTACGAGAACTCTTTTCCTTGTATTTTAGTGTTCAAAGCATGCCTTTGATTAGTGTGAATTTGCATAACTATATGTGACAATGTATGTGTTGTATTTCGGTCACAATGAAATTAGAAAGACCAAACGCGCTCATGGATGTTCTTCGTTAAGAGTTCTTTCACGTACAACTATACATATACATACCCTGTCTCAATAATTAGGCCACTGATATTCAATACGTGTCTCATATTCAATCTAATAAATAAATGAGACTAATGAGTTAGACTAATCGACTTAATGGAAACCCTAAAGACCTAACATAGCTTTAGAGGAGGGAGATTGAGTTCGTATTGCGATTTTGGCCACAATAGTCATTGCTATGACGATAATTCTCCGTATATTTTTATATGTTACTATGAGATTTTCATGTATGTCAAGTCAATTGGGGTTCTTCAATGCGCAATTGCCCAATGATTAAAAGTTTAGGGGTGTTGTGTATGTGTCGATTTCGCTTGGAAATTATGGAAGTAGCTTGTTGGTGAAGATGGTTGTGCCAATCACGATGAAAAGAGAAAGCCCTAATTACTTAAATTTTAGCAATATGGGCCCATTTTACTTTCTGGTTGCATCACTTATGACAAAAATTACTGTTCGCACGAGATTTCAAAAGAAATTTATTTCGTGGAACTTGAACTTTGTATTTGTATTAATTTTGCGGAAAGTGATTACAATATCTAATACATAATATTTTGATGCTTTCAAAATAAATTATAGTCTTTAAGTTGGTTGATCTTCTTGGATTATCGGCCTTTGGGCTTGTTGATCTTCTTGGGTGATTGGTCTTTGGACTTGTTGATCTTCTTGGATGATCGGCCTTTGGGCTTAATGATATTCTTGGACGATCGGTCTTTGGGCTTGTTGATTTTCTTGGATGATCGACCTTTGGGCTCATTGATCTTCTTGGATGATCGACCTTTGGGCTTATTGATCTTCTTAAATGACCGGTCTTTGGACTTATTGATCTTCGATGATTGGCCTTTGGGCCTCCTTTGGCTTGATAATCTTCTTGGATGATGGGCCTTTGGGCTTGTTGATCTTCTTGGATGATCGACCTTTGGGCTTGATGATCTTCTTGGACGATCGACCTTTGGGCTTGTTGATCTTCTTGGATGATTAGTGCTCGCACGAGGCTTCCGGAGAAACTTGTTTCGTGTAGTTGAACTTGAGCTGATATTGATGTTGATTTGATGCGATGTGGTTTGATCTCTAGCATTTGATCCTCTGATTCTCTCTCAGGCGAATGCGTACACTTGATTTGAGGAAGCGAAATGTTTGATAATCTTGGAGTTGAAGTCTTGGAAGAATGCTTGTATCTCCCAAGGATATCGGTCTTCAGTCTTCAAGCGTGGTCAAATTGCTTGTATCGTCAAAGAACTTCAGTCTTAAAGCTTTAGTTTTAGTGTTTTCTGATCCTTAAAGCTTTAAAGGAGTTATACTCTTTTGATCCTTGAAGCTTCAGACTTCAGATCTTCAGAGAGATTTTACCTTCAATTCTCCCTCTAGTTAGAGTCTCTATTTATAGAGGTTTCTTATGGGCCTGACATAGGCTTGGGCCCAAATTGGATTTGGTTGGTCCATACGTCGGGCCTTTAGGCCCAATTAATTGGATTTGGGTTTGATTTGACATTCAGGTCAAATTCAACTTATTTCTGGGCTTAACTGAATTTTAACCCAAATAACAATATCAAATTGGGATCTTATCTGATTCAATAGTCACGATGAAACCACGTGGCGTCATTGAACTTTGTCTAGATAAAATTTGGAATATGGCCAAATTTTAATTTGAGATTTTATCTCAATTTGATTTGGATTGAGAATAAAAGCTAAAACTTAACTTGAATTTGAGATAAAATTTAGAATATAGCCAAATTTTGTTTGAGATTTTATCACAATTTGATTTGGATTTGAGATAAAATTTGGAATATGGTCAAATTTTAATTTGAGATTTTATCCCAATTTGATTTATATTTGAGATAAAATTTGGAATATGTCCAAATATTTTGAAGATAAATTTGAGAACAAAATCTAATAAGATTAAATTAAATTGGGAATTTGTTTAATTTAATTTGAAATTAGGTAATCAAATTAGGAAATCTAATATTTTAAATAAAATCTTTTATTTGATTTAGATTTCTTAATTTGTTACGGAACTTGGTAACCTCTATAAATAAGACCATAAACCCACCCATTATCCCCATCCCCTCTTCTTTAATCTTTCATTTCTCTCCCTTTCCTGTTCTTCTTCCAAGGTTTTCTTCCCTTAAAAGAAAAAATTAAAAAAAAAAAAAGGTCTTTCTTTCTTTCTTTTTTCACTTTTTTTTTTTTCAATTTCCCTCCCTTTTTTTTCTTCTTTTCCTCTTTTTTTTCTTATTTTCTTTTTTTAATCTTTTTTTTACAGGAGGTGATGTTTTATTTATTTATTTATTTTTGCAGCAATTCCTCGATACGTGACCGTCTCCTTGGTATACATAGGGATGACCCTGGAAAGGTCTACCTATTATATCGCCTCTCATGCTCGTGCTTCTTGATTTTCGTAGGAGGAGGGGGGAGGGGGGCCGCAAAGACTTACAACTCCCCCATTCGATCGCCTTAGGGATGATCCCAGAAAGGGTTATCTTATAGCGTCGTTCGTGCATCCTGATCGTTATGGGAGGGGCCCTACAAAGGCTTAGAACTCTCCCATTCGTTCACCCTAGGGAGGATCTGGAAAGGTTTGCATTGTAACGCCGTTCGTGCATCATGATTGTCATGGGAGGGGCCCCGCAAAGGCTTACAACTTTCCCATTCGATCACCCTAGGGACGATCCCAAAAAGGTCTACCTTGTAGCGTCGTTCGTGCATCCTGATCGTCATGAAAAGGGCCCCGCAAAGGCTTACAACTCTCCTATTTGATCACTCTAGGGAAGATCCTGGAAAGGTCTGCCTTGTAGAATCTTTCATGCATCCTGATCGTCATGGGAGGGGCCCTGCAAAGGCTTAATACTCTCCCATTTGATTACCCTAGGGAGGATCCCGGAAACGTCAGCCTTGTAATGTTGTTCGTGCATCCTGATCTTCATAAGAGGGGCCCCACAAAGGCTTACAACTCTCCCATTCGATCACCCTAGGGATGACCCCGAGAGGGCCTACCTTGTCTCGCCATTGCTCGTGCCAGCGCTCACGCATCTTGATCATCTGATGGAACACGAGACATACGTAGTAGAATAAGGATCTAATGACACTCTAATTCCTTTTAATTAAAAGGAAACTAGCATGCAACCCTACTTAATTAATTAGGATTTTTTTTAAGAAATTACCTTTGAAGCTCCCGAAATGTTTTCATCTCCACCCGAACACGAACGGACCACCACTAGAGCTGACCTACTATCCTTTGGACTCAGAATCGGGTTGTGGGACCCGATGGATGAAGAACCCGAGAGAGAGAAAGAGATGGAATTAGAAGATAGATTTTGGGTTGGGTGTGGGTTTTTATTTTTCAGCCCAATTTTGAAAACTATTTTGGCAAAAGTGGCCAAAGTTTTTAATCCAAATTTAAAAGCTCATATTTATAGAAGAGAGTCATGCAAAATTGCATGTAACAAATTCATAAAAACCCAACATCTAGAATCAACTATCTAAATGGGCTTAATGTCTCCACTATAAGCCAACACCTAGCCCACTATTTTTTTAATAGAATTATCCAACAAAATTTTGAATTTTCCCATTAACTTTAGTCAAAGGGCAAAATAGTCATTTTGTCAAAGTCAAACTGTGACCAAAAAGTCAACATTTTGACATTTTATGATTTTTCCGTGTTGATTAATTTTGACTTCCCGAGCATGAATCCGCATTCATTTTCTCGAAATTCAAATCACATTTGAATATAAGGTCGGTCAAAGTTTAACTTTTCAAATTCAAAAGTCAACTCTTTGACTTTTTACATCTTTGACCATTTCCATTATTTCCGAGCTTTCGAATATGAACGTATTCATATTCTTGATATTTAAATCACATTTAAATATTAAAGTTGTATCTCTAAACTAAAAAACCGACCACTATATCACATATACTTGTCGGTTTCTCTCTCTTCACCTAATTCGTACAATTCGAATTATTCTATCATACTGTTCCAAGTTTATTCCATATGAGCTAGTAGGGGAACCTAATGGACCTATAGATCATGGGCTCCAACGATCCGAGATTAGCTAGCTAAACTCTTTAGATGGAGCTAATCAACATTCGTTAACTCACGGGTCATTCCACTATAGTCTCGTAGTTGCACTCCCCTCACTATAGATATATTTGTGTCCATATGATATAACCATGATTAGTAAGCTAATCCTTCACAGGTTGTTCGTAAATTCGGCTGGGTTATAAAAACCGTTTTACCCCCAATACTACATCTTGTTCCTTAAGTTCCACTGATCCTCTAATGAATAATTGGTTTAAGGTCCAACCTATAAACCGAACCCCTCTCGGGCCAACGAGAGGGTGAGGCCCCTTGTTCAAGACCTGGATTCAGTACTAAAGAGAACAACCTATCCACTATCCCTATAATGGGTAGAAGTGAATTCTGTCTTGCACCCTATGTTCCCAGCTATCCACCTGATCTTACCCCTGAAATGGGAGGCTTATTGGGCCAGCGATAATGAGCTGCCCTCACCTATGCATATCTAAGGATAATTCCGAGTGAACAGGAGTTCATAGTTAGCTCAGGATTAAGATTAAGTTACCTAGGTCATTAATTAACGAAATAGTTAGTTTTATACATAAAACAGCATTTAGAACGTAAAAAGTGACTACTTCATGGTTTAATCTTATGCAAACTCAATGCATAGGATGCCCCCACTCACATACCTCTATATGAACGATTCAGGATCACATCGTTTGTACTAACTACAAAGTGGGTCGTATCCATAGTGTCCCAGAACAAGGCACCCAATCTTATTCATATACTACAGACCATTTTTGCTATATATTTGAACTTGATCCACATTTATGTCACTACATAAAGTTCAAACTACATTAAATAGCCTCAGGACCTTAGTTTATTGGATTCAAGATTACAATTTCAATAATAATTTTATCAAAAAACAAAACTGAATATGTTTATTAATTTACAAACTACGAGTTTTAGGACATAAAATCCAACATCATCATGGGAGGAGGCCTTGCAAAGGCTTACAACTCCCTCATTCGATCACCCTAAGGAGACCCCAGAAAGGTCTACCTATGTACATTTTGATCGCCATTGGGGGGCCTCGGAAAGGCTTACAACTCTATCATTCAATCAACCTAGGGATGACCCCGAAAAGGTCTACCCTATTATGTTACTCTTTGATTAAAATTTGAAAATAATGCAAATATGTCATCGAGTATTGAAGATAAAGCGGGTATGCCATCAAACTTTGAAGATGGGGAGAATATGCCATCAAGTTTTTTCGCAGAGTCAGGTTAGTCGGAGTCGATCTCGCATATAAGGCAGAGCTGGACGGACCAGAGTTGTCCTCGCATATGAGGTAGAGCTAGACAGACCAAACTTCATCTCACATATGAGGTAGAACCACACCAACATTTTTTTAGAGGAAACAAAGTTACACCAACATTTGGGAGAAGGGGTGAAGTTGTACCAACATTTTGGAGAAGGAGCAACACTGCATCGACATGAATTGTGAAGATGAAGCAAAGTCGCTGACATGAATCGTGAAGATGAAGTGGATCTATGCCAAACATGGGAGATGAAGCAAGCCACATCAGACTTGGGAGATTAAGCGAGCCACGCTAGACTTGGAAGATGAAGTGAGCCACGCCAAACTTGTAAGATAGAAGGGGTCATGCCAGACTTTGGAGATGAAGCGAGCCACACCAGACTTTGGAGATAAAGCGAAGCTGCGCCAACATTTTGGAGATGAAGTGAAGTCGTACCACGACTATGGAGATGAAGCGAAATCGCGCCATCAGTTTGGGAATGAAACGAAGCCACACCATGACTTTGGAGATGAAGCGAGCCACACCAGCCTTTGGAGATGAAGCGAGCCACACCAACATTGAAGATGGAGTTGAGCCATGCACACCGACCATGAACATGAAAATGTAACGGAGCCATGCACACCGTCCTTGAACTTGAAGATGGAGCGAAGCCATGCACACCGGCCTTGAACTTGAAGATGGAGCAGA
Organism: Benincasa hispida; assembly: GCF_027475165.1. Classification (NCBI taxonomy): domain Eukaryota; kingdom Viridiplantae; phylum Streptophyta; class Magnoliopsida; order Cucurbitales; family Cucurbitaceae; genus Benincasa; species Benincasa hispida. The sequence goes on from NC_143479.1 coordinate 52,053,212, forward strand.
GCCATGCACACCGATCTTGAACTTGAAGATGGAAGTGAAACCATGCACATCAATCTTAAACTTGAAGATGGAAGCAGATTCATGCACACCGATCTTGAACTTGAAGATGGAAGTGGGGCTATGCATGCCGATCTTGAACTTGAAGACGGAGTAGCATCGATGGAGCCTCTGAACTTGAAGATGGAGAAGCATCGATGAGACCTTCACATTTGAGTTTGACAAAGCATCGACAAATCCTCCGCATTTGAGTTTGACGAAGCATCGACGAATCATCTATACTTGAGCTTGAAGAATCGACGAATCCTCTGCATTTGAGCTTGAAGCATCGGTGAATCCTCCGCACTTGAGTTTGACGAAGCATTGATGAATCTTCGCATTGAGCTCGACTTTGCAACTTTGAGTATGAATATGGAATTACAAAGCCATCTTCTTGGATGATCGTCCTTTGGGCTTGATGGACTTCTTGGACGATCGACCTTTGGGTTTGCTGATCTTCTTGGATGATTGGCCTTTGGGCTGGTTGATCTTCTTAGATGATTGGCCTTTGGGCTTGTTGATCTTCTTGGATGACCAACCTTTGGACTAGTTGATCTTCTTGGATGATCGATCTTTGGACTTGTTGATCTTCTTGGATGATTGGCCTTTCGGCTTGATGATCTTCTTGAACGATCGACCTTTGGGCTTGTTGATCTTCTTGGATGATTAGTTCTCGCACAAGGCTTCCGAAGAAACTTATTTCGTGTAGTTGATGTTGATTTAATGTGATGTGGTTTGATCTCTAGCACTTAATCCTCTGATTCTCTCTCAGTCGAATGCGTATGCTTGATTTGAGGAAGCGAAACACGTGATAATCTTGGAGTTTCAGTCTTGGAAGAATACTTGTATCTCCCAAGGAATTCGGTCTTCAGAATGCCAGTATCTCCAAAGGACTTCAGTCTTCAAGCGTGGGCAAATTGCTTATATCTTCAAAGGACTTCGGTCTTCAGAACTTTGATATGTCTTTTGATCTTTAAGCTTTAGTGTCTTCTAATTTTCAGAGCTTTGATATGTCTTCTGATCTTCAGAGCTTTAGTGTCTTCTGATCCTTAAAGCTTTGGAGGAGTTATGTTCTTCAGATCCTTGAAGCTTCAGACTTCAGATCTTCATAGAGATTTTGCCTTCAATTCCCTCTCTAGGTAGAGTTTCTATTTAGAGAGAGTTCTTATGGGTCTTACATGGGCTTGGGCCCAAATTTGGTTTGGTTGGTTCATGTGCCTGGCTTTTAGGCCCAATTAATTGGACTTGGGTCTGATTTGTCATTTGGGTCAAATTCAACCTATTTTTGGGCTTAACTGAATTTTAACCCAAATAATAATATCAAATTAGGCCAAATTAATCTTACCTGATTCAATGGTCATAATGAAACACGTGGCGTCATTGGACTTTGTCTTCAACTTCAATTCGAAACACATGTCCATTCCTAATTGGTCCCAAATTTGATGATTTGGAATTTGGTCATTAATTTAGTAAATGACGTGGCAATTTGTCCAAAATTTCTCCTTCAACAATTACTATGATGATTTGTAATTTGTGTTTTTATGTATAATTGATTGATATGAAACCTCTTCCTAGATCAATTTTGTTGATAATATTAGGAAATTAGGGACATAATATTATATGCGGTATTATGTTATGACATGGAATAAATAATATAGTCCTCATTGTTAGATTATTTGAGTTTAATTGTTTTTAGTTTTCAGTACTACTTTTGATCCATATTTTAATTTAAAATATATATGTCTTTTGATTTAATTGTTGATTAATAAAATAAAATTTATACTCTACTCTGATTATTAGGCCAGCTTGACCCAACCCAACCTTAAAGAGTGGAGGTCTAAGCTTCACTCAGACTCAAGCACAAAGGTATAAGACATTGTTCGGGTTTAAATCGGTTCTATCCAACCTACAATATCCAAGTCCATGGTACAAGTCTTCGCTCATTGAAACAAAGTTTGGGTCGAGCATGAGTCAGTTCATAAGATTAACCCATTAAATTTAATTATTTAATTATTTAAAAATGTATATGTATATTTTTTAAAAAACTTAAATAATTATTTGTTAACTAAAAACTATAATATATCTAGATATATTGCAAAAATAATATTAGAACTATACATGTACACATACATATATTTGGGTTGTCTCAAATGGTCTAGCCATTTGTTATCAAGACAAAAATTACTATGATGATTTATTGATTTGTTTTTATGTACAGGTGATTTATGTGATACCCTTTACCTAGATCGATTTTGTTTATTAGATTAGAAAATTAGGGATATAATATTTTATTTCACATTATGTTATGGGATGGAATAAATATTTAGTGATCATTGTTAAATTATTTAAGTTTCATTATTTTTAGTTTTCAATACTACTTTTAATCCATATTTAGTTCAAGATCTCTAAAATTTTATTTAAAAAGAAACATTTAAAGTGAAAACTACTTAACTCAATAATTCTTATTTAAACATTTAGAATATCTGAAAACATGAGTCTAAGTTGAAGCATTGTCTCTAGCCCATGATACCATCAACAGACCTATTCGTCAAGTGTTTGGTATATTCTTTCTTTTACCTTGAAAAAAAAAACATTTTATGAAAGGATGAGTATACAGAATGCTTGAAAAGTAACTAGAGCATGTTATGCAATTACATGCAAATTTGAACTGAAAACTCCATGTTAGTGGGACCTAAAGATTTATATTTTAAGGAGGATTAAAAATAAAGAAAATTGTTTTGAAAAGTTTGAAAAAGATGAAAGTTTAAAAATAGAGAGAAGTAGGTGAAATCCAAATTTAATTTGGGTCGTTGGATGTAGTTAAATTTCAAATCAGAGATTGAGAGATTAAAAGTGAAGAAAATAATATAAAAACTAATATATTATAGGGCAAAATAAACTTTTATTCTCTGAGGTTTGGGCTTAGTGTCTATTTGGTCACTAAAGCTTCAAAAGAGACACTTCAATCTCTGACGTTTGAGATATGATTCTAAATAGTCCTTGTACTCATTTTACCGTTAGTTGACCTAACAGAAAAAATAATATGGCAATTATTGATTGGACTATAGTGACAAGGAAATTTTAAATGAATTTGCAAAATTGGTATTTAAATAAGAAATATGTTCCCAAAATAGCATCAAACTCTAGCTGTTCTAAGAGAATCAAATTAATCACCATGTTTTGTCCCTCTATTACGATTACATGGTTTCTATAATAATTATTAACTATCCGCACATAACCAATAGGGATAGAAATAACTAACTCCTCAGGCATAGTTTCTAACATCCTATCAATATTCAATGCAAATATGCTAGAAATAAATGAATGAGTCACCCCAGTGTTAAATAATACATGAGCAAGTCTATCATGAATAAAGACCGTACTAGTAACAACATCCAGTAGTGTCAGTTCCCAAGATAACCTCCAGTCTTTCTTGAATGTCAAGAGACTAAAAAAGAAAGCAATTGTTGCTGACTCAGGTGAAGTTCATCGACGAGAATTGTTCTCTGAAATGGAACTTGGAGATTATTTAGGTTCTGACACTGATCCCACTACTCTCCAAAAAAGGAAGAAGTCTAAAGACAATTAATGTGATTTATTTGTCCTGAAGACGTGTTTGGTAGAGAATGATGATTCTGCCTGGATACTTGATTTAGGTGCTACTAATCACGTTATTTCTTCCTACCAAGGATTTAGTTCCTAGAAAACGTTGGAAGATGGAGAGTTGACTCTTCGAGTCGGTATTGGTGAGGTTGTTTTAGCTATTGTTGTAGGCAGGCTAAAGTTATTTTTGGACAAGAAACATTATCTATTACTGGATAATGTTTTTGTTGTTCCTCAAATCAAGAGGAACTTAATCTCGGTTTCTTGTCTGATTGGCCAAAGTTATACTGTCTCCTTTTCTGAAAGTAAAGTGTTTATTTTCAAGAATGGTATGGAGATTGGTTTTGGTTCAATGGAAAATCACTTGTATGTACTAAGGTCATTAGTCATAAAAGCCTTGCTTAATACTGAAATTCTCAAAACAGTGACAACTACAAAAAGACCAAAGGTTTCTCTTAAGAAAAATGCCCATCTTTGGCATCTAAGGTTAGGTCACATCAACCTCAATAGGATTAAGAGGTTAGTGAAATGTGGACTTCTAAAAGGTTTAGAAGAAAACTCTTTGCCAGTATGTGAATCATGCCTTGAAGGAAAAATAACCAAATGACCTTCTACTTGAAAAGGTTATAAAGGCAAGGAAATTTTGGAGCTTATACATTCAAGCCTCTGTGATCCGATGAGTGTTAGAGCTCGAGATGGGTATGAATATTTCATCTCTTTCATAGATGATTATTCAAGATACGGGTATCTATACCTAATGCAATGTAAGTCTAAAGTCTTTGACAAATTCAAGGAGTATAAGGCTGAAGTTGAAAACTTGTTAGATAAGAAGATAAAAACACTACGATATGATCGTGGTGGAGAGTATATGGACCTCGAATTCAAGAACTATATGATAGAACATGAAATCACGTTCTAACTCTTGGCCCCAAGTACACCTCAGCAGAATGGTGTATCAGAAAAGAGAAACATAACCCTATTAGACATAGTTCGGTCTATGATGATTTATACTCATCTTCCAGACTCGTTTTGGGGATTTGCAGTGGAGACTGCATGTTACATTTTGAACAACGTTCCCTCGAAAAGTGTTTCTAAATCACCTTTTGAGCTGTGGAGAGGCTGTAAAGGTAGTTTACACCACTTCAGGATTTGGAGATGTTTGACCCACGTGCTTGTGGCTAATCCTATGAAGTTGGAACCGCATTCGAAAGTTTACCTCTTTGTAGGCTACCCCAAGGAAACGAGAGGTGGATACTTCTATGATCTGAGTGATAATAAGGTATTTGTGTTGACAAATGTCATCTTCTTGGAAGAATACCATATCGGGGATCATAAATCATGAAGAAAGCTTGTTTTACATTAGATTTCTAGTGAGACTACTAAAAGTTCAATAAGAGTTGTTAAACAGACTGATGGATCAACGAGAGTTGTTGATGTCGATTCATCATAGTCAACCATCTTAAGCGTTTAGACTGCCTCAATGTAGTGGGGGTTGTGAAACCATCAGAATGCTACATAGGTTTGACTGAACCCCAAATCATCATGTCTGATGATGGAGTTGAGGATCCATTGTCTTATAAGCAAGCAATGGAGGATGTTGACAAAGATGAGTGGATTAAAGCCATGAATCAGGAAATGGAGTCTATGTACTTCAATTCTATCTGGGAACTTGTGGATCTACCTCATGGGATAAAACCTATAGGGTGTAAGTGATCTACAAGAGAAAACGAGGTGTAGATGGAAAGGTGCAGACCTTTAAAGTTAGACTCGTGGCAAAAGATTATACCTAGGTCGAGGGAGTGGACTATGAGGAAACTTTCTCATTTGTTGTCATGTTGAAGTCTATCAGAAATCTCCTATCCATAGCCACATTTTATGATTATGAGATATAATAAATGGACGTCAAAACTGCCTTTCTGAATGGTAATCTTGCGAAGACCATCTACATGGCTCAACCAGAGGGATTCATTGTTCCAGATCAAGAGCAAAGAGTTTGCAAGCTTAATAGGTCCATTTATGGGCTGAAACAAGTATCTAGATCGTGGAACATTAGATTTGACAGTGCGATCAAATCGTTTGGCTTTGATCAAAACGTTGATGAGCCTTGTGTTTACAAGAAAATCATCAACAGCTCAGTAGCTTTCCTGATACTGTATATGGGTGATATCCTACTCATTGAGAATGATGTAGGTTTTCTGACTGACATTAAGAAGTAGCTAGCCGCCCAATTCCAAATGAAAGATTTGGGAAAGGCGCGGTATATTTAGGGATCCAGATCATTTGTGATCGTAAGAACAAGAGGTTGGCCTTGTCTCAGGCATCGTACATTGATCAAATGTTGATCAAGTACATGATGTAGAATTCCAAGAGGGGTTTATTACCCTTCAGACATGGAATTATTTTGTCTAAGTAACAATATCCTAAGACACCTCAAGAGGTTGAGGAAATGAGACGGATTCCCTATGTCTCGGCTGTTAGAAGCCTTATGTATGCAATGTTATATACTAGACCTGACATTTTCTATACAGTAGGGATTTTCAGTCGTTATCAGTCTAACCTAGGATTAGATCACTAGACGGCCGTCAAAACGATTCTCAAGTATCTTTAGAGAACAAAAGACTATATGCTCGTGTATGGAGATAAGAATTTGATCCTTATAGGATACACTGACTCTAACTTTCAGACTGATAGAGATTCTCGGAAATCGACATCAGGGTCAATGTTCACTCTGAATGGAGAGACTATAGTTTGGTGAAGCATCAAGCAAGGTTGCATCACGGACTCCACTATGGAAGCCGAATACGTAGCCGCTTGTGAAGTTGCTAAAGAGATTGTTTGGCTTAGAAAGTTCCTTACAGATTTGGAAGTTGTTCCAAATATTGTTTCAAATATGTCTTTGTCGATCACTCTCTATTGTGATAACAGTGAGGCTATGGCAAATTCAAAGGAACCTCGAAGTCATCGTGGAGGCAAGCATATTGAATGGAAGTATCATTTGATCAGAGAGATTGTGCATCGCGGTGATGTTACTCACGAAGATCACGTCAGAGCAAAACGTTGTTGATCCGTTTACAAAGGCTCTCACGGCTAAAGTGTTTGAGGGTCATCTGGAGAGTTTGGGTCTACGGGACATGCAACACCTTGTCTAAGGCAAATGGGAGATGGTACTGAGTATAGAGTATGCCCTAGTTTATTGTATATTGTACTATTTTTTATGTATTGTAAATTAGTCTCCCGAGGCATTAAGACAAATGGGAGATTGTTGGGATTGGTGTCCTAATTCTCCCTGAGTCTTGTAGTTTGTAAACAGTTTGTACGCATTATTATTAATAAAATAAGAGTTATTTTATTTTTATTTACTCATATCCAACAAATTAAGATCCGTGGTTATTTCATGTAAACTTAAGCATGCATGTGAGACATACAAGTGGATCATGCCTTAAGTAATAACCTAAATGGTCTGTAGTATAAGGATAAAGGAGGGATACATTATCCTGATCACACTACGGATATGGCCCGCTTTGTAGATATTTACAAGTGTTATAAAGTGTTACAGATGGTCTGATCCTAACCATTCATGTGGAGACATGCAAGCAGGGGTGTCCTATATATAAAGTTTGTATAAGACCAGGCCACGAGATGATTAATCTCTTTATATAACTCCATTGATAATTGAGACTTACATTTCACTAAAATGACCATAGGTGACATGAGCTTAATCCTGAGTGTTTTGGGAACTTCTACCTATGAGGGCGGTCTTTTGATTAGTATGGATGAGAGTGGCCAGATTGCCAACTTAACAAGCCTACCTTTTTGGGGATTTGTTTGATTAAAGAGTTGGGAACTCAATTACATAAAACATAATTCACTCCTTCCCTGAATCATGGGTAAGTAGATAAATTGCTCCCTTAAGAGCTGATTCCGGGTCTTGAACATAGTGGCCACACCCTCTATCTGGAAAGAGTTGGGAACTCGGTTACATAAAACGGAATTCACTCCTTCCCCAAATCATGGGTAAGTAGATAAATTGTTCCCTTAAGGGCTGATTCCGGGTCTTGAACATAGTGGCCACATCCTCTATCTGGAAAGAGAAGACTCAATCATAGTAGGACTATGACTTATTATTCATTAGAGGAATCAGTGGTACTTAAGCAGTTAGATGTAACTACAGGGGTAAAACGGTAAATTGGCCTAGTTGTACTTACGAGCGATTTGTGAAGGGTTATCGTACTGTTGATTGGTTATATGGACACAGAAATATATCTGTAGTGAGAAAAGTGTAACTGTCGATCTTTAATGGAGTGCCCAGCAGTTAACGAATGGTAGATCTCATGACTAAAGAGTTTAGTCAGTTATTCAAGTACCGTTGGAGCTTCAAGCTAAAGGTCCATAAGGTCCCCTTAGTAGCTCAATGGGTACAAGTTGAGAATCAGATTTTGGGTTAGTTTCAAGTGTTCAAATTAACAAGAGGAAATTCAATTATATGTGATATAATTGGTGCGATGTATGAGATATATTAATTGGAGGAATTTATATAAATATGATTTATATTAAGTACCATAAAATAGAAAAAGAACTATGGTTTATATGTTTCATATGAAGAAATATTAAAACTATATGTTATAAATATAATATGATAAGTCGGTTATCATATTTCTTTCTAATATATTAATTATATGATAATTAATTCTTTTTCTCTAATAACCGATTGAATGGGAGGTTATTGAAAGTTTTATGGTAATCGTGAGATAAAAGAAAAATTGTTTTCCAAAATTAGTGGTTATTTTTTTCAGCAAAATTCTCGCGGATAAGGCTATCAAGTGAAAATTGTTTTTACTAAGCGATAGCGATTGAGAGACTAAACGATCGTTTAAGAGTTGATAATACGATCGTTGACCTTTGATCATTGCTACACGATCGAGTAACAAAGTCTATACAATAGGCTTCATTATCTAAACGATCGAGTACATTATCTATGCGATAGACAGCTTCATATCTCCCACTTACTCGATCGTCTACTTGATCGTTAACCTCCTCTCTTCCTCAATCCAAGATCATACAGAGCTCAAAACTCCTAGATTCTTACACTGAAAATACCAAGGTAACACTTGTGGTAGTGTTATAAATCAGTTTGTGAATCGAGTTGGACTCGATTGGGTTCAAGGAGTTGTTGGTGTTTGTGTTAGTGTTTGTTCGTTGCGTTCGAGTGTTGTTGTGGATGCATTGGACTTCGTTTGAGAGATACTTAAAGAATGGTTCTTCGAAGGTGCACATACGCTATCCCTTGAATCTATTGTAGCATGCTGTAATTTCAATTGATGCATAACTTGTTAGTTTTCGGTTAGACTGTAATTGGTTGTGTTCATTCGAATGGAATTTAAAACGATCCACTTCCGCTGCTTATGGAGATCTCTGTTTATGATTTCCTTCACATCTACTTACCGTAAAGACAGGAATGAGAAATTTTCATCTTCTGTAGCTATGTTCCAAGATCCCTACTCAGATAAATCCCCAACGATGAACCTGGCCACTCTCACCCATATAGAACAAAAGAGTGTCTCACATAGATAGGAGTTCATAACTCACTCAGGATTGAGGTTGAGTCACTTATGGTCATCCTATTGAAATGTTAATCTCTTTAAGTAACGACATTATAAAGAGAGATTAAACATTTCGTGATCCGATCTTATACAAACTCTTTATATAGGATGCCCCCATTCACATGTCTCCACATGAATTATTAGGATTACATCGTTTATAACACTTTACAACTATTGTAACAATTATAAAGTGGGTCGTATCCGTACTGTCACCACCAGGATAAGGTACCCAATCTTATCCATACTACATGAAGAAATGGAATTCCTTTGCGGAAGCGTGTGAACGTAGTGTAATCGTAATTCAATTTGAAACCATGAAAATAATCAAAGAAATACATACAGATTTGCAGCAAGATAAACATCAAAATTAAGCATGCTTTACTAAGAGGAAGGAAAAAAGAAAATTACATACCCTTGAAGATTTTCCTTCTTCACGTGAATCCTCTCCAAAATCACAAACTTCAATTCTTCTCCATGAACACCAGATACAAACCAATGAACACTACCACTTGGAACCTATACTATTCTCAAGACGAGAGAATAAGAAAGTGTGTATTGGGGTTGATGCCCTAAATCTCGTGGGTCCTATAGTTTGAAATTGTAACATAAAAACATTTTATTTAATAACATTGAGATGTTTTTTTCAATATTTAGTAGCATTTATCCACAAACCAATAAACTAACATCTAATATTATCACCGGTAGCTTAAACATGTATGTAGAGACATACATATGAATCATGTTTAAGTGATAACCTAAATGGTCTATAGTAGATGGATAAAGTTGGGTGTCTTATCCTTGTTACACTATCCACCATCTGTTAACTGTCGGGCACTCCACTAAAGACTGACAGTTTCACTCTTTGCACTACAGAGATACTTTTGTGTCCATTGGATATAACCAATCAACAATACGATGACCCTTCACAAATTGCTCGTAAGTAAAGTTAGGCCAAATTACCGTTTTGCTCCTATAGTTACATCTAACTCCTTAAGTACCACTGATCCCTTAATGAACAATAAATTACAGTCCCACTATGACTAAACCCCTCTCGGGCTAAGAAAAGGTGCGGCACTACATCGTTTAAGACCCGAAACCAGCCCTTAAGAGAGATTTATCTACTTAACCCTGTTTTGGAGAAGGAGTGAATTCCATCTTGTGTAGCTGAGTTCCCAGCTCCCCAATCAGACGAATCCCCAAAGTGGTAGGCTTGTTGAGTCGGTGGTCTGGCCACTCTCATCCATACAAATCAAAGGACTACCCTCATAAGCAGGAGTTCAAAACTCACTCAAGATTAAGGTCATGTTACCTATGGTCATCCTAGTGAAATGAAAGTATCTATTATGAACGGCGTTATATAATGAGACTAAGCATTTCGAGGTCCGGTCTTATACAAACTCCTTTGTATAGAATATCCCTACTCGCATGTCTAATACATGAATGATCAAGATCAGATCATTTGTAGCACTTTACAACATTTGGAACACCTACAAAGCGGGTTATATTCATAGTGTCACTAGGATAAGGTACCCAGTCTTATCCATATACTACAGACTATTTAGGTTATCACTTAAACATGATCCATCTGTATGTCTCCACATACATGTTTAAGTTACAACGATAACCTTGGATGTTAGTTTATTGGTTTGTGGTTAATGCAACTAAAATCTCACATATTTCATAGACAACGTGAATAAAATATCAAGTATTATTAATCACATATATGTTTGTTCATACAATGTTTACAAACTATAGGATCCTATGAGATTTAGGGCATCAACCCCAACAAATATGACTTTTATGATGTACACCTTATTAGCTTTAGGACAAGTGGGAGATTTTTGAGGTTGACGTCCTAAATCTCATAAGTTCTGTAGTTTGTAATTATAATATACAAACATTTTATTTATTTAATAATATATGATATTTTATTCAATATTTAGTAGCATTAACCCACAAACCAATAAACTAACATCCAAGATTATCATCTGTAGCTTAAACATGTATGTAAAGACATATAGGTGGATCATGTTTAAGCGATAACCCAAATGGTTTATAGTAGATGAATAAGGTTGGGTACCTTATCCTAGTGACACTACCCGCTTTGTAGATGTTACAATTGTTGTAAAGTTCTACAAATGATTTGATCCTGATCATTCATGTAGAGACATGTGAGCCGGATATTCTATACAAAGGAGTTTGTATAAGATCAAACCACGAAATGACTAGTCTCATTATATAACACCGTTCCCAATAGAGATTTACATTTCACCATGATGCCCATAGGTGACATGAACTAAATCCTAAGTGAGTTGTGAACTCTTGCCTATGAAGGCGGTCCTTTGATTTGTATGGATGAGGGTGGCCAAATCTCCGACTCAATAAGCCTACCCTTTTAGGGATTTGTCTAATTAAAGAGCTGGGAACACAGCTACACAAGATGGAATTCACTCCTTCCCCAACGTCTAGGTAAGTAGATAAATTGCTCATTTAAGGGCTAATTCTGGTGCTTGAACAATGTGGTGTCACACCCTCTCTTGGTCCGAGAGGGGTTTGGTCATAGTTGGACTATGACTTATTGTTCATTAGAGGGATCAATAGTACTTAAAGAGTTAGATGTAACTACATGGGCAAAATGATAATTTTGGCCCAACTGTACTTACGAGCAATTTGTGTTGAGTTATCACACCGTTGATTAGTTATATCCAATGGACACAGAAATATATCTGTAATGTGAAGAGTATAGTTGTTGGTCTTTAGCAGAGTGACCGACAGTTAATAGATGTTGGGTAATTTAGTTAAAAAGTTTAATTAATTATCCAAGTACCATTAAAGCTTCAACCTACAGATTCATAAGGTCCCTTCTATAGCTCAATAGGAATTATTGAGAATTAATTTTGGATTAATTTGAATTGTTCAAATTAATTTAGGGAGGGAATTAATTATGTGTGAGTAATTATATATGTGATATAATTAATATAATGTGTTTGATAGATTATAATATAAAGTTTATTTGAGATAAAATAAATATTTGAATATGATTCAAATATTAATTATATGGATTGAATTCATATAATTAAATTTAGTATAAATGTGATTTATATTAAATACCACAAATTAATAAGAGAATTAAAACTATAGGTTATATTGTATTTGATACAATATAAACCTATAGATTATGTGTTATATATGATATAACATATAGTTATATATATATATAATACATTTATTTAAATTAAAATTAACTTAATTAAATTTAATTTAAATCTAAAGGGAGAGAAATAACTTCTCTTCCTTATTTTTCTCTTTTGATCTCACGTAGAGAGTGGTGGTTTTTACACAGAAGGTATTTTTCTTTGTCTTGTTTTTTCTATCTTCTTCTATACAGAGAAGAAACGGGAAAAAAAAGATCAAAGCTTCTAGAATTTTTTCTCGAAAAAAATTCTTCTCTCTCAAACTCTCTTCCTCTTCCAAAATTCTACAAAGCTCATACCTCTTGCATATTCTCACCCTACCCTAGGAAGGATACAGAGGACGACATTGTTGTGATGCCCTCACTGACGCATTCATGATCATTCGTAGAGAAGGGAGTTTGTGAAGAAGATTTTTTATCTTCAAAGGTTTGAATTTCTTCTCCCTTTTTCCTTTTAACGCATGCTGTCAATTTATTATTAACACATAACTTTCTATTTGGTTCTGTAAATTTCATTGTTTTATAAAAAAAATTTGAAAGTTGGGTCGATCTCGCTTCCGCTACGGAACTTCACAATTCCTTCAGTGTGGTCTCCTTGTGCTTGTTTTTTTTTGGAGAAAATAAAAGCAGAAGAAAGAGTGAGAGCTTTTTTGGAAAGAGTGCTTCTGTCAAAATTTTCACATTATCTCATCCTCAGTTCAAACCAATTATCAAATAATAGAAGAGATGAGAATTACTGTAACTCCCATCAACTTGATGCAAAATAACTCCCCTAAAGTGGAAAGTTATTTTATTAATATAATATTAATATTAGATAATATAATATTAATTTTATAATATATGGTTGATTAATTAACCATTAATCAATGAGTCATATATTATGCATCTTAATCATATTAAAATGCAACTCTCCCTTATAACCTATAGCTTTTTAATATGAATATCATTCATATTAATTTTAAAACCTATAGTATTTATATAAATCTTATTCATATAAATAATATTTGAATCTCATTCAAATATTTATCTCTCACATATTATATAGTTGTAATTATAAATCATATTTATAATTAAATATATACTATAACCAATACACATTGTATTTTATATTAATCATACTAATATAATTAATACCTTTAATTCCTTTAAATAATTTGAACAATTCAAATCATTTCAAAAACAATTATCCTTTGTTTTATCCTTAGTGAGCTAGTAAGGGCTTTATGGATCTATAGATTAGAAACTTCAATGATATGGGATTAATTAATTAAACTCTTTAATTAAATTAATCGATATTCATTAACTCTCGGCCGCTCCACTAAAAACCGACAGTTGCACTCTTCACACTATAGATATATTTTCGTATTCATTGATATAACAAATCAACAGTAAGTTAACCTTTCACAAATTGCTTGTAACTACAACTGGGTCAAACGTTTTACTCCTATAGTTACATCTAACTCCTTAAGTACTATTGATCCCTCTAATGAACAATTAGTTATAGTCTAACTATAAACTAGATCTCTCTATGGACAATGAGAGGGTGAGGCATCTCATTGTTCAAGATTCAGAATTAACCCTTAAGGGAGCAATTCATCTACTTACCCTCTTGATGGGAATGAGTGAAATTTCATCTTATGTAGTTGTGTTTCCAACTCCCCACTTAAACAAATCCCCAAAATAGTAGGCTTATTGAGTGAACGAATCTGACCACTCTCATCTATACAGATAAAATAACTGCCTTCATAGGTAGGAGTTTACAACTCACTCACGATTAAGGTCAAGTTACCTATGGTCATCCTAGTGAAATGTAAGTCTCTTCTAGTAAAAAAGTGTTGTAAAGAGAGACCAATCATTTCATGGTTCGATCTTATTCAAACTCTTTGTATAGGATACCTCTACTCACATGTCTCCACATAAACGATCAGGATCATATCACTTGTAACACTTTACAACTATTGTAACAATTATAAGTGGGTCGTATACGTAGTATCACTAGGATAAGGTACCCAATCTTATCCATTTACTACATGAAGGGAATCGAATTCCCACAACGGGAGCGAGTGATTGCTTGTGCTTAAGAATTCACTTTGAAAACTCAACAAAACAGAGAAATATAGACACAAGGAGGATAAACAACATTCATCCTTAAGTATGTTGTTCTACTTAATACAGAGAGAAAAGGGAAAGGGATACAACTTACCCTTGAAGAACTTTTCTTCTTGCTTTCCTCTCTGACAAGATCATGAACTCCTCTATGGAAAAAAAATCAAACACCACGAACATAAAAAATCCCATGATCTCAGCAACTCAAGACTTCTTTGACACCACCAATGAAGTCTTCCTCACATCCTTAAGGTGAGAATCTAGGCAAAGCGATGAGCTTGCCTTAGATTTTGGTGAGGGAATTGTTCTTGAGAGAAAATGTTACAGAGGAAGGAGATGAAGTGCAGAGAAGAACTATTCTTCTAATGAATTTCATGTACTGAAAAACCATCCACTCCTCTGTGTAATAACCACGTATGAGAGATGAGGTAATTATCTCATAACTCCCTCTCAACAAGGAGAAATAACTCCTAAGATTATATTATAATTAATATAATTAAAAACAACTATATATTATATCATATATAATATATAACCCATAGTTTATATTCTCTCATATAATCTATATTATTAATATGAATCGTATTCATATTAATTTTTAACCTATAGACTTTATATGAATCAAATTCATATAATTAATATTTGAATCATACTCAAATATTCATCTCTCTTATTAAACTTTATAATATAATATATCAACATATATTATATTAATTGTATCTCATACAATTAATTCCCTTTAATTAATTTGAACAATTCAAATTAATCCAAAATTATTTGATTCTCATTAAATCCTTATTGAGCTAGCAAGGGACCTCATGGACCTACAAATTAAAAATTCCAATGATACAATATTAATTAATTAAACTCTTCAATTAAATTAATCAGCATTCATTAATTGTCGGTCACTCCACTAAAAACCAACAACTATACTCTTTGCACTGTAGATATATTTTTGTGTCCATTAGATATAACCAATCAACAGTGCATTGACCCTTCACAAATTGTTCGTAAGTACAACTAAGTTAAAATTACCGTTTTACCCCTGTAGTTACTTCTAACTCCTTAAGTACCACCAATCCATCCAATGAACAATTAGTCATAGTCCCACTATAATTAGACCCCTCTCTAGCCGGTGAGAAGGTGTGGTGTCATATTATTTAAGACTTGGAATCAGCCCTTGAGGGAGCAATTTATCTACTTACCCTAACAACATGAATGAGTGAATTTCATCTTGTGTAGCTGAGTTCTCAGCTCCCACTCAGATGAATCCCAAAAATGGTAGGCATATTGAGTTGACGAATCTAGCCACTCTCACCCATGCAGATCAAAGAATCGCCCTTATAGGCAGGAGTTCACAACTCATCCACGATTAAGGATAAGTCACCTATGGTCATCCTAGTGAGATGTACGTCTCTTCAAGTAATAGTGTTATAAAGAGACACTAGTCATTTTGTGGTCCGGTTTTATACAAACTCTTTGTATAGGATACCCCCACTCACATATCTCCACATGAATGATCAGGATCAGATCATTTGTAACACTTTACAACAATTGTAACAATTACAAAGTGGATCGTATCCTAGTATCACCAAGATAAGGTACCCAGTCTTATCCATATACTACAAACCATTCAGATTATTATTTAAATATGATCCACCTGTGTGTCATCACATACATGATTAAGCTACGTAAAATAACCTAGGATCTTAGTTTATTGGATTGAGTTAATACATATATAAAGTAATGTTTATTTTATTAATAACAATTTATTTATACATGTTTACAAACTACGACAACAAAGAGTTTTAGGACATCAATCCCAATACTACAGACCGTTTAGGTTATTGCCTAAACGTGATCAACTTGTATGTCAACCACATACATGTTTAAATCACATTAAATAACCTTGGATCTTAGTTTATTTGATTGATTTAATGCAGACTAACTGTCGAATAAAATAACATTTTATTTTATTAAATAAATAATTTGTGTACAAATAATTTACAAATTACAAAATCCACGAGATTTAGGGCATCAATCTTAACACTACAGACCATTTAGGTATTACTTAAACTTGATCCATTTTTATGTCAACCACATACATGTTTAAGTTACATAAAATAACTTTGGATTTTTGTTTATTAGATTGAGTTAATGCAAACTAAATGTCAAATAAAATAACTTTTTCTTTATTAAATAAATAATTTATGTACAAAAGTTTGTAAACTATGAGACCCACAAGATCTAGGGCATTAACCCCAATATGAACATGATTACAATGGTCACAACGAAAGGATAAAATCTTTGATGGATTTTTGGTGACTTAAATTCTAGCCATATGGACCAAAATTACTTCATGATTGCAACTCTTACAACCATTGATTTTCTTATGTATGTGTATCGGGTGAAATGGTACAACTGTATTCAGATTGATGGCACTGCAACAGAGCCAGTGAAGCTAATGAGCACTAGAGGGAAAGAGGAGGATGGTGAAATTCTTGGTGAAGTATGATTAATTAGTCCAAGTAATTTTGTTTTAATTACAAAAATTAGAATGATAATTTGTTTATTTGTTTTTATGTACGAGTGATTTATGTGAAACCCTCTTCCTAGATCAATTTTGTTGATTAGATTAGGAAATTAGGGACAATATTATAGTTGATATTAGGTTATATGACGGAATAAATAATGTAGCCGTCATTGTTAGATTATTTAAGTTTAATTGTTTCTAGTTTTCAGTACACTTTTAATCCATCTTTTAATGTAAAAATATTTATTTTTTAATTATTGATTAATTAAATAAACATTGAGTATATAACCTAAGCCTAAAAAGTAAAGGTCGAAGCCCAAGTTCAAGGGCCTAAGGCATTATTTGGGTTTGAATCGAGTCAATTCAACCTTCAATTATCAAGTCCATGGTCCAATCTTTGTACTTGATTCAATGGATCAAAGGTTGAGTCGAGCTTGGATTAGACTAATGACAATGCATTGGATTAGCTCATTAAATATTATTATTTAATTAGTTAAAATTGTATAGTTGTATTTGTTATTTTTGTAATGAAATATTATTGAAATTTACTAATTTCTAACCCTTATAAAATTATATATTAACTAAAAGCTATGACATATCTAAATATATTGCAAAAATATTATTGAATATCTACTTTTTTTATATATATATAAAATATAATATATGAAGAACTATACATATACATATATATTTGAGTTCACCAATAATGAGTTCATTGGGTCGGCTTATGGGTCCGCTTGTTTTTCAAAACCGTGATCTATATCCAATCTAATGAATTAATGAGTTGGATCAATCAAACGTTGATTTTAGGTCGAAATTGGATCCAATTTGAACTGGACTTGGGCTTCGGACCCCTTGATGAGGCTGAATGATGAATAGTAACACCCATAGAAGAAGCCATGCCTTACCAAAATGCTTCCAATTTAGTCTTTCAGCATCATGTATTTCATCGTCTTCGTTCAAGCGGTGTCGTTAATCGAACAAGGCGATGTAATGAACTCCACCATTATCAGTGCATTCCACTTCACAGTACACGAGTATGTACGTCTTTGACATCTGCGGCATCCTTGTTATGTACTACATCTGCCATCCTTGTTTGTACTAGCCTCTATCACCAAATCCTCATTCCTCTCGCTAGTCAACTTAGTGGAAACCATAAGGGCTTAGTAGAGCTTCAGACGAAAATGACCAACCTTGTAATCGTGATGTTGGCAATTATAATCGCCGTTGCCATTAAGATCGAGAGGCTGAGGCATGTTCTTTTGGGACAAAAGCAGAGTTCTCTAAGTGTATTCTGACAGATTCCTTAGTACACTCTTGTAGGTTGCTCTGAGGTTTTCATGTATGTCAATCAACTGGAGTTCCTTAACACGCAGTCGCCTGATGGAATCAAGAGTTTGAGGAGTTCATTGTGTATGTTGTCAATTTTGATTGGGAATTATGGAGTCGCTTACTTGTAAATATGATGATCACGACGAAAGGAGAAAACCTTGAACGGATTCTTGATGACTTAAATTCCGACCATATGTACTGAATTTACTTTCTGATTGTAGCTCTTACGGCCATTGATTTTCAGATCACAAAATGGTAGAAAGATAAAATTTTTGGTAAAGTATAATTAATTATCCAAATAGTTTTGTTTATTAGATTAGGAAATTAGGGACATAATATTATATTTGCTATTATGTTATGATATAGGAATAAATAACGTTTCAGAAGGAATAAATAATGTAGTCGTCATTGTTAGATTATTTAAGTTTAATTGTTTTTAGATTTCAGTACTATTTTTAATCTATATTTTAATGTAAGAATATTAATTTCTAAAACAAATACTATTTATTTTCTGAATATTAATAATCCTACATATTCTCAAAACATATTTTAATATTTTAGGCATTCAACTTTCTGACATAAAATAGAACCAACCATCTAAATGTGTCTTTTGAAAATGTTTACAATTGTTTGCGTATTTTCTCTTAATCTGTATTTATATGTATGCGCAATACAAGAATCAACGTTTAATCTCAAGGTCGATAATAAGATGAGATTAGTTCAAAATATTAAAACTTGTGATGTAAGCTATAATATATTATCGATTATCTATTATTCTATTATAAAGATTAAAAAGTAAGAATATTTGGAATATATTTTTAGATATTTTTTTTCACAATATGCTCTTATTGATTAAACATATATGTAAATTAATTAATTAAATCTTGATTATGAATAATAAGTATATAGAATACTTGACATTAAAATGTAAAATACTATTTTATTAGTGTTCATGTGATCCATAAAATTTCAAAAGAGACATTTTAATTTCTGACATTTGAGAAATGATTCTAAATGATCTCTGCATTCATTTTGCCACTAACTGACCTAACAAAAAAAATTACATGACTATTAACTTGCTGATTAGATTATGGTGACAAGGAAATTTTGGTATGAGTTGGCAAAATATATTGTTTTTATATTATTATTTTAGGATAGAGTTTTTTTTCGTCTCCCCTCTCATTCTATCCCTTCCCTCCTAAAATAATATAAAAATATTATAATTTGTCAACTCATTTAAAATTCTCTTGTCATCATAATCCAATCACCAAATTAATTATCATGTCATGTTTCCATTAGGTCAACTAATAACAAAATGAGTACATAGGCTATTTAGAATAATTTCTTAAGGACTAACACTACAAGAAAAATAGCTTTTAGTGATGAGCAAAACATGTTGCTAAAAGTGGAAAAAAAATGCCATTAAAAGTATTAGTAATGCATAGAAGTGCATCATTGTGAATATCGTGGTAGCCGTGTAGTTAAAAGTTTTAAATGACACATTTTAGTACGCACTGCTAAAACACGACTTTTACAGACGCTAACGTATTACTAAATGTGTACTTTTAGCAACACATGATTTGTTGCTATTTGTTTTATATAGTGACATGACAAGTTTGTCCTTAAAAGTTAAGTTTTAACAACGTATAAAATTTTTGTTAAATGTGAATTTTTTGTCTTCTTATTACAAGCATCTTTTGCGACATTGACAAACGTTAGTAAAAATTATATTTTGTGTTATTGTAAATTATAATTTTTTAATTAAAAAACAGCGATTTACTAACGTTATATAAAGTGTTGCTAAAAGTATTTTATTGAATAATAAAATAATGTTTAATTTAATATGTGAACGTGTTATAAAAACTAAAATGTAATAATATTTTAAGCATTTTAAGAATTGACTAGTCATTTTACATTAAAACAAAAAATTATAAATGATGACGCATACATTCTCAAACATCAAAACACTATCACAAGTTTGGATGACAAAAATCTCAATGTAATATCAGGTAACTTCAATCATTTCCTAAATGAGCTCAAAGTTATATCAACCAAAATTAGTACCAACACTAGCTATCACAAGTTTATATAACAAAAATGGCACTGTAAGGTATTTGAAGTATAAAAGGTTAGCATAAATTCTTTGCATTTTCATCTAAATTGAACTTTGTAAAATCTCGAACTAGTTGGTCACCATCAAGACATAAAATCTGGCATATAAAAATTGAAATATGTAAGCACATTAGAATAAAAAATTGAAGTAGTGGACATAATTACATTCACAAGAACCAATTTC
The DNA here is from genome assembly GCF_027475165.1 of Benincasa hispida. Lineage (NCBI taxonomy): Eukaryota > Viridiplantae > Streptophyta > Magnoliopsida > Cucurbitales > Cucurbitaceae > Benincasa > Benincasa hispida. Next base: position 52,073,911 of record NC_143479.1, read on the forward strand.
TTACCAAACTATATGAAAATCATGCTCAATATTGCAAAAGTAAACAAACCCCATTAACATATAAACTATCATAAAAGGACCATCAAAATAACTATCATAAAATGAGGGGGGGAGGGGAGTTGAAAAGCACAACCATCTTCTATCAACATTAGAAAATTTTCAAATTCCTAATATCAAGAGAAAGAGCAAAAGATAACACATGAAACCTATCCGAAATCAAAGCAAAAACTCCTAATGCGAAAGTATGTAAGGACAAACACCAAAATCAACATGAACAAACGCTTCAAAGCATACCATCTTATATCAACAAAATAGCTCATTTTCATAGAAGTCATGATCAATATATCAACAAAAGTAAACAAACCTCATTAACATAGAAACAACCATAAAAAGACCATCAAATAACTATCATAAAGGGAATGAGGGAGTTGAAAAGCACAACCATCTTCTATCAACGTTAGAACATTTCCAAATTCCTAATATCAAGAGAAAGAGAAAAAGAGAGCACCCATCCGAAATCAAATCAACCATCTTCTTGACGACATCTTGTAATATAACAAGAAAAGAAAAAATAATCTAAGATTCATATATGTAAGTTTAGGTAGTTATGTATAACCTTACAAATAGTTTTATGCGTCATTATCACAATCTTTGTCACATAGTGATGTGTTTGAATGTGTGTTCATTGACTCACCGCTAGAATGATCAAAATCAAAATCTTCTTCATGAGTCGATGCTTCATCAATTGATGCTTCTTCATTACCTTGTACAAGTAAATCTACTTGATCTTCAATAGTCAATGGCTCAACATCTTCTCTATTAAATGTTTGTGAATCTAGATTATCTTTGACTCAAGGATAACATAGAGGTATGGTTACATCTACCATTATTTCTATTTTATCACTTTCAAGTTGTGAAATATCCCACACATGTCTCTGTTGAATTTGTTGGCCAACTTTCCAATCTTGACCAAGTTTATAATCATCTAAGTAGAATACTTGTATAGTTTGACTTACAAGGATGAATGACTCATCTTTGTACCATCGGTAACGAGTATTTATCGATGTAAAGCCATCAATTATCTTAATTCTACTTTTTCGTGAATTGGTATCATTCCATTCATACTTAAAAAGATTAATTGCCTTCATACAAGTGTATTGTAGTCTTATTATTTTATGTAATTCACTATAGAAAATAATTTGCCCAAATTCATCATCACCAAGCACCAAAACTCCACTATTTTGCGTGGTCCAACGACTATTATGATCTTTTGTATGAAATCAAACTCCATTTGCTATACACCCACTATAAGATTGAGCACAATCATTTGAACCACAAGCAAGGACATACAAATCATCAGATACCATTTTATCACAATGAAACCTTTGGGCCTAATCATAAAAAACAATGTTAAGATAAAATAAAGTTACTAGCTTAGAGGTATGACCATGCTAAAGGACAAGTACAAAATGAAGTACCTAAGATAGAAATCAAGGTGTTAGAATTTAAGTCTTAGGTAGATTGTAAATAGGCAATCAAATTACTAATGAAAGTTAGGTAGATCTTATTAGTATCAATGTCATTAAGTGAAAAAACAACACTTATGATTGAAAACACACCCTTAATCTTCCAACGTGATGGCTTCCTAAATTTTTCTTAACTTCTCAATTTATTTGTTCATTTAATTTTTAAAACCTTCCAACTATCTTCCACTCTCTTCCTTGCCATAGCCTCAATAGTTGTGGGTTTCAAGAATTTCATTTTATTTTATTTTTTTCTTAACTTTTAAGCCCTTGAAAACAAATATTAATACATCTTTTACTTTCTTTCTTCCCCTGTCACACAATATCAACCTAAGAAAAAAAAAATAAAACACACAAAAACAACCATGAAGATCATACTTGGATTAGTTTTTTTTCTATTTTTAGATTGAATGGTACGTTTTAGCCTTTGTAGTTATAAACTATAATGCTCTTTGCAACAGTTCACTAGTTTAGCACATGAAGACATTCAATCTATGAGATGCTAATGTGTTTTTTTTTTTTTTTACCTTTTGCATAACAATTTCTAGTGGAATAAAAATGAAGGCCATGACTAATTTTTCCACCATAAAGATCTCAAATATTGGATGCAACTACTCAATTTATCTTTAATCACTCATTTTCTCCCTCTCTCTTCCATAAACTTCCTTTCTCTCTCTATTGCAAGTTCTTCTCCCTCTCTCCTTTTCCCCCAAAATTTCAACTTAATTTTTTAATGTCAAATTAAGTCAAATTGAAAACACTTAACTTGAAGAAACAAACAACAAACTAAGAGCAACATCGTCTCATAATCTTCTTCTTTGAACTAATGTTTATTGAGAAGTAATAAGGGCAAAGTAAAGATAGAGAGATTGGTTAAGATTCATACCTTTAAAGACTTGGTCACCTAACAGTGAAATCGGCGTCTGGGAGTAGTGAAATCAGTATTCACGTCCAATCCACGGAGGTCAACATTTGAGAGCAGTGAAATCGTACGAGCATTGGAGTGGCTGACGTTCGAGAGAAGAGATCGACATTTGCATGGAGTGTCCGACCTTTGCATGGAGTGGTCGACGTTCATGTGGAGAAGTGCTAGCGTTTGCATGGGTGGTCGGCGTTCGTGTGGAGAAGTGTCATCGTTCGCATGAGGAAATATCGTCGTTTGCTTTAGGAAGTGTTGTTGTTCGCGTAAGGAAGTGTTGTCGTTCGTGTGAGGAGTGGCTAGCATTCAGTGTCGTTCGCATGGGAGCAGTGTCCTTGCCGTTCGCGTAAAGGGCTTCTTAGGTAAAGTAAAATTAAGGGGGAAAAGGGAAAAGTGAAAATAAAAAACTAAAATAAAAGGGATATGTAAAATTAGGATTAAAAATATATCATGTTAATGATATTTTGTGACATATTTTTAACACGTTGCTATAAGTCGCCTTTTACCAATAAAAATTACTTGCCCTACTAAAAATTTGTCACTAAATATATTTTCTTGTAGGGTAAGGTGTCTCTTTTAAAAGTTCAAAAACTAAATAGAAGGATTGAAAGCGTAGTCTATCCTAAATCAAGTTTTTAACTAATTCAACTTTATTGTGTTTAAAAAGTTCATGAGATTAAAAAAAAATTAAAAGTTTGATTTTTTTCAATTTTTTTTAATAACCAAAGTAATTACAAAAGTTAACAAAATAACTATTTTAAAATAAAGTCTTAAAAAAAAAAAAGTGAACATACATATGTTTTTATTAGAAAAATTACCTTTTTAGTCTTCGAGTTTGGAAAATATGTGTGTTTAGTCCTTGAATTTTCAAAATATACTTTTTTTAGTCCTCAAGTTTTTTAGAATAGGTTCATTTAGTCCCTAAATTTTCAAAATATACATTTCTAGTCCCTAGATTTTTAAAAATAGGTTTAGAAAGTTCTAGTATTATTTTTTTTTGTTATTATTTTAAATTAAAATTTATTTATTTTAGATTACCTTTTTTCTTTAAAATTATTTTTTAAACATATTTTTATAATTCCAAATTTCATATAATTATATAAAGTGAAAATAAAAAAATAGTCCAAAGACCTTTTAAGCCTATTCTTAAAAATTTGGAAACTAAAAAAATATATTTTGAAAATTCAGAGACTAAAGACATTTATTCTAAAAGGTCCGAGACTAAAAGAATATGTTTTGAAAACTTAGAAACTATCTTACTTATTCTTCAAAATTCTAGAAAAAAAATAGTTTGCCCTTTTTTATTTGATATATTAAAACATACATTTCATAAAGAAAATGGTATAGTGGATAATTATTGTGAGTTTTCTTTTTTGTAGTAGAAAATTAATGCGAGTTTCATACACGATGGATATTAAGTTAATGAAGTATGAAAAGCTATCTTTACCTAAACTATCATAACATTTTTCCTCAAAACAAATTATTATAACATTAAAATTTTAATCTAATTATGTTCAACTGTATAATATAAAATTTGGGAAGGTTAAAAGTTCTATAATATTTTCATTTTCCAAATTTACAGATTACATTTATTTTTATAACAATGTGAAAAGTTTATAGTAAATTTAAATTTTTTTAATAATGTGTAAATAATAATTAAATTTTTTTGAAGATAGAGTAAATGATAAAAATTGACAAACTGAAAATACATAAATCACTTTTATATATGAACCAAAATTAATTTGTGATATTTGTACATTTTAGAATTTTAACTTATTTTGTCATTAATAATAATTTGTTTATTATTATTATTATTTACAACTACAATTTTTATTAAACAATAAAATAGATTATCAATTTAAAATCTGTAATCACTTATATTAAATAAAACTAGTTTTTATTATAATAGAAAATATAGAAAATATAGAAAATAAAGGAAAAACATATCCAATGTTAATAAAATAAAGTAGTATTTTGTTTGGTGGTGATCTTTCCATCACATTGTTATATTCTTTGTGTACAGCATTTTATCAAAATAAAAATAGGATCCTTAAGTACAATCATTTCTTAGTCAAAAAAAAAAAAAAAAAGTACAATCATAGTACTGTTTCTCTTAATTGAGACAATATCAAGTCAGTTATTTTTTCCTAATATATTTGATGTTATAAAAGACAACCTAATTCTACACCCTACAAATCTAGCGTAACTTTTATACAATAAAAATGGTTAAATTACAGTTGATTGAGGTAAATTATATTTGTGATTTAACAAAAAAAAAAAAAAAAAAAAACTTATATGGCTTATATGGGTTATTGTATCATCAATAAAAAAATATATTTATTCAACTGTACACCATCCTGTCATGATGTTAAATTATAAAATATAATAGAAAAAAACGTTTTAGTTCTAAATTTTAATATATATATATATAATGAACTATTCTTCAAAAATAAGTGTCAACTTTTATTATCTATGTCAGTTGAAGTACGTTTTTGTTGGCAGACTAAATCTTTACCCATTAAAGTTCAACGACTAATTGTTATTCCCATTCAAATTTAAAGGACAAAAATAAACTTTTAACTTATAGATTAAAGTCCAAATTATATATATATACTTGAAAGGTTTTTTTTTTAATTGTATTTAGTTAGAATAATTCCCTATTCTTTAGGGATATTTTATTTTATTCAAGTTTGGTTACCATTTGTTTATAACTAAAGTGGATTGCTATTTTTCCTCTTTTCAGAATGGGTTGTATTCTATTTATTTAAATTTACCAGACTGATGAATAACATAACAACTTTGTGGTTGTGCAAATTAATTTTCGCTCTCAACATTATAGTATCAGAGTCAAGTTGGGTTAGTTGTTCAAAATAGTAGTCTTTGAAATTTGGCAGCAATAAAAATTACTACGGAAAGAAATAAGAATGAAGAAGTTTTATACAATCGGAAATTCCATGCTCCGATGGTCACTATGATCATTGGAGCATGTTGATGGATAATTTTCTTTTATCCAAGAAATAATTGGAGTTAGTAGATCCTGGATATGTTGAACCAACTAGCAGGTCATTGTAGACAGAAGGCCAACGAAAGAAAATGATGAAATGAGGTTGAAAGACTTGAAAATGAAAAATTGTCTCTTCCAAGCCATTGATCGCATAGTTTCGGAGACTATTCTTAAGAAAAATACTACCAAAGAAATATGATATGCTATGAAGAAAAAATCGAAAGGAAATGCAAGAGTCAAGCAGTCATATCTTCAAGCTTTTCATAGAGAATTTGAAACTCTTGAGATGAAGTCTGGTGAAGGGGTGATAGAATACTTTTCTAAGGTCATGATAGTGGCAAACAATATCCAGATTTATGGAGAAGATATGCAAGATGTGAAAGTAGTTGAAAAAATTCTACACTCCTTGACTAAAACTTTTAACTATATTGTTTGTTCTATTGAATAGTCAAAGGATTTTGATACTCTCACTGTTGATGAGTTACAAAGCTCTTTAATAGTACATAAACAAAAGTTTCAACGACAAAGTAGAGAGGAGCAAGCCTTTAAAGTGACAAATGATGAACGAATAGTTCGTGGTAGTGGTAACTACAAAGGAAGAGGAAGAGAAATAGGTCGAATAAATTTCAACAAAGCAAATGTGCAGTGTTGTTATCGATGCCAAAAACTTAGACATTTCCAATATGAACGTTCTAAAAATAAAGAAGCGAACTATTCTGAACTTGATGAGGAAGAAGAAATACTTTTGATGTCTTATGTGGAAATGTATGGAGTCCAAAGAGAAGACACATGGTTTCTTGATTTTGGGTGTTCTAATTATATGTGTAGGATTGTTCGATGTTTAGTGAGTTCAATGAAGATTTTTGACATTCAGTAAAATTAGGAAATAACACTAAAATGAATGTAATGGGCAATGTAAAGTTACTGCTTAATGGAGTTAATCATGTTGTTGCTGAGGTATATTATATTCCCGATTTGAGTACTAACCTATTGAGTATAGGACAATTACAAGAAAAAGGTATGTCTATTTTGATCAAGAGAGAGTAGTGCAAAATATTTCATCCAAAGAAGTGTTTGATTACTCAAACAACAATGAGTAACAACACGATGTTTACTTTGCAAATTCAAACATAAATTTCTTCTCAAATGCAACTTGATCAATACTTTCAAACAAAAGTTGAGAACTCATCTCATCTTTGGTATCGACAATATGGGCATTTGAGCTACAAAGGTTTGAGAACATTACAATATAGAAACATGGTATATGGGTTTCCTCAATTCTCAACCTCAAATGCTATGTGCATTGATTGTATTAAATGGAAACAACATCGAGACCCATTTCCAAAGAGAAGCATTTGGATATTGGGTTTTATATCCTAAAACATGGTTTGTAAACAATAAACTTAGTCTGTTAATTAATATAGATGTTATTGAAGTTAAATTCAATAAAGTTGTTATTGAATGTTTGAATTATTCATTTCGATTTAATAATGACCTAAATCCAATAAACTAAGATCCATGGTTATTACATGAGTACTTGATGTAGAGACATAAGAATCAAGTTCGAGTAAATAGCCAAAATGGTCTATAGTATACAGATAAGGTTGGGTACCTTATTCTGGAGACTCTATCAGATGCGGCCCACTTTATTGATGTTACAATTGTTGTAAAGTGCTACAAATGAATTTATCCTATTCGTTTATTTGGAGACATGCGAGTGGGGCGTCCTATGCAAAGAATTTTTATAAGATCATACCAAGAAATAAGCCACTCTTACTTTATAACGTTGTTTACTGCTTAAGACTAACTATTTCAAAGCGATGACCTAGATAATTTGACCTTAATCCTAAGCTAACTATGAACTCTTTATTCGTGATTATCCTTAGATGCATGGGTGAGGGTTGGCAACAGCACCGACTCAATAAGCCTCTCATTTCAAGGACCAAGTGGATAGCTGGGAACATAGGGTGCATGATGGAATTCACTCCTACCCATTTTTAGGGATAGTAGGGAGGTTGTTCCCATAAATACTGACTCCGGGTCTTGAACAAGGGGCTCCACCCTTTCATTGGCTCGAGAGGGACTCAGTTTAGTGATTGGATCGAAAACAAATTGTTCATTAGAGAATCAGTAGGACTTAAGGAACAAGATGTAATCTTAGGGATAAAACAACTTTTGACCCAACCATTATTACGAACAACATGTGAAAAGTTGACTTACTAATTATGGTCATATTGAGTAGACACAAATATATCTACAGTGAAGGGAATGCAACTACTGGACTTTAATGGAGTGATCCGATAGTTAATGAATGTTGGTTAATATGGGTTAAAGAGTTTAGCCAATTAATCCCAAATCGTTACAGCCAATGATCTGTAGGTCCATTAGGTCATCCTACTAGCTCATAAATAGATTAAACCTTAGAATAGTCTAATGAGAGAATTTGAAACTTTCAAATTCGAATTAAGGGAATTAGTAATTATATACGATATAATTACACGTTTAATTAATTAATTAAACAAAATTAAAGAATTGGATAATATTTAAATATGATTTAAATATTAAAATTACATGAATCGGGATTCATGTTGGTGGAATTAATGATTGTAAATAATTTAATATTAGATATTAAATTATTTAAATTAATTTTATGTAAAATTAATTATATTTAAAATTAGAATTTTGAATTTTTCAAATTCAATTTTAGTTTTTTTCTGAAATTTTAATTAAAGAAAATTGGATTCAAAAGTTAAAAATTTGGAAAAATCCAATTTAGTGGGTTTCTCCATCTCTTGACACTCACAATTCCATTTTAATCTACTCACTTGATGTGGATTTGGTGTCAATTTGCTGTGCAATTTAATTGTACTAATTAAGCTGAACAAAACATATTGATTCAGCTGAGAGAGGAGGCCATGCAAAGTTTTTGGACTGAATTTTTGTTGAAGAAGGTGTTCTTCAACTTCGGTTGAAAACCAATACCTTACTCTTCAAAATTCTCTAAATCTAATCTCATTTTGAATCTCACAATTCAATCAAAAGTCCAAGAGAATAATAGAGAAGATCAAGTGGTGGTCTACAACAATTTGGAGTCGAGAATCAAGCTGGATTTGAAGTTGAAGAGAAGGTCTTCAAAGGTATATCTTCAAACCCTATTTTCTGTTATGAACATGCTTTCTTAATTGATAAAATTGATGAATTAGAGTGCTTAATGATTACGTTTGCTTCTGTTAATTGCATGCTAATTCCAACAATTGGTATCAGAGCATGATTTAAGCACTCAATTCATGGTAATTTTAGCTTGGTAGGTGATTTTCATAGGTTGTATGAAAATGGTGGTTGATATGGATAATTTCAGTTTTGACATTTAAATTCTCTTCAATTAAGTGTTAATTGTTGTAATTGGCCCTTTCCAATAACAAAGAAAAAAAATGAAATCAAGATTTAAAAAAGGGTAATCACATTCAATACCTCCAAAGATCAAGATCTAAAAGGGTTCATCACATTCAATTACCTCCAAAGACAACTTCAAAACAAGATCTATGTTTATGTATATAAAAGAAAAAAAATACTCATGGGTCACTTCATCCATTCCCATAAGAAGCCAATTGCCTTTAAAAAAAAATATTAAGCAGAAATACCTTTTGCTCTCATCCATGTTTTAAATAGGTTGTTTCACTGTACTTGTACAGGAAATTTGGAACAGGTAGAAATGTCCAATTTTAGTAAGGGAAAAAAATTCCCCGTGAGCTAATGTATTTCCCATACCCATTCCCGTTCTCGTCCCAACCCCGATTAGCTTTTACATATTTATTTACTATCTAATGTTATGTTATTATTATTATATAAATATTATATTTAAATTTCAAATTTGATTATTTATTGAGAAACAGAATGAATATGTTTGAATTGAATATTTAAATTTAGATTATATATGTGAATAATTTGATTTATATTTATTTCTTTCTACTAAAAAATTAATTAGCTTTTAGACTAAAATTTGAGTAATTTATCTTTAAATTCAATCTGTCATATAAAACTAATCATAATAAACAATTTAGTGATAAAGTTAATTATTTAATTAAAAGTTACTCACGATTTAAATTAATTAGCTTTTACAAAAAAGTAACGGAAAAAATTCCCGGGGAATCCTTGCCCCGGTCCTCTTGGAATTTCACGGGGATGGGGAATAAAATGGGGAGCAGGGACGGGGAATGGCCTCCCGGACCCATCCCACCCCGTGGACATCTCTAAGAGCAGGGATTATTAAGCAAAAGCTCATATGTAATTTTGATTCATTAGAGTTTATTTTGTTTTTAAATTGTTAGTCGTCATCAATTCTGGATCTCAATCAGTGTTGTGTGGTAGAAGATCCACTACCTTGAAAGCAAAATTGACACGACCTCAGTGCTAAATCGCGAAAGTCGGTTGCTCTCCAGGGTTAACACAACACCCTTCTCAGACGTGTACTTGTCGAACAATGATTGAAATCGAGTGAAAACTTTGCTCATAATTCAATCATTTTTAATAGAGAGAAATATCATACCAAACTCAAATCTCACCATTGAGAACTAAAATAACAATTTTTTTTCCTTTTTATAAGAATCCAACAAAAACGTTTTTCTAAATTAAATGTAGAAAATATTTTAGATCTTAATTAAATACAAAAACATTTCATTTCTAAATTAAATAGGAAAATGTTTCATATCTAAATTAAGTATAGAAAATTGTTTTCAAATTTAAGTTAAATATGAAAATACATTTAGAAATTTTTAGAAAACAAAATTTTATTTTTCTTTCAGAATTTCCAAAAATATTAACAAAAGTTGTTCAATTCACATTAAAAAAATGAATGCGTTGTTTAATAATCTTTTTGAACAATAAAAATTACATAATAAATATCAACAAACTTCAAATCACACATCACATTTAAATATTTTACCGTATCAATTAATATCTCAATAAGCACTATATAAGGAAAAAAAATCAAAATCCCACGTTTCTATTTGATAAGTCTCTTTTTTTAATTAAGTTTATATATACTACTTTCACGGTTTCATCCCAAAATTAATTTCTTTGTTATTATTTTACCAATGGTTTAAATAATGAAGCCAAATTTTGATAACTAAAAAAAAGTAGCTTTCAAGGAGTTATTTTTATCTTTTGAAATTTGATTAAGAATTTAACTATTGTATTTAAGAAATATATAAATTATTATAAAAAATGTTGATGAAATAGATTTAATTTTAAAAAATAAAAATATAAAAAATAAAAAAATTATTATACAGGCCTCAATATTTATATGTTTAATAAACTAGCATGAATGAAAAGAGTAAATAATAATTAATTAATGGTCTTAATTGATTCACTCGATGTAGTTTAAATTGATTTTTTCTTTTTAATTTCCTTGTGTGTAATTCAAAGAGGGAGTGGAGGGAAAGAGGTTTGATACTTTGGTTACAAATTAATTTACTTCAAAGTAATTATGTTGAATAAAGATAGAAGTGGAGATTAACTCGCATGAGTATAACTCAACAACATGAATTTGGTTATCAATTTCGAGGTTTGAGATTCAATCCTTCATCTTATTTATTGTCAAAAAAAAAAAAATCATCTAGAAAAATAAAATGTCTTAGTCATTGAGTCATGCTTGTTATTTTAAGGTCAACGGATTAAAATTAGTTGACCTACGTTGATATAGTACGGGAGGACCATTTTTCTTTTATGAGTTCAACAATTGAAAGATAAAACAATCAAAGAGAATAATATATTTTTTGTTTTTAAATTTTGGGTTTAGTTTCTGTTTAGTCCATAGATTTTAAACACTTCTAGTCCTTAAATTTGATTTCAATATAGTCTTTACATTTTCAAAATTTTAGAATAATTACGATGAGAAAATTTAATTTTAATTTAGAGCATGGATTAATAGTGATTTTTTTCGTTATTTTCAAATTAATTGATAATCAATCTGTCAATAAAAAAAATTGTCACAAAACACCACCTCTACAAAGTGTAGTAGATCGAGCTCTAGTCCATCGCATAAAACCAAACTCACAAAAAAGAGACAGAGTCATTACAAAATATGTGAAACCGACTTTCTTAAAAGAAGGGGGAGACAGAGATGAAAAATAGTGAAAGTTATTAATTATAATTCTTTTACATTAATTGCAACACGTTAACATTAAAAATGAAAAAAATGAGTATTTAGTTAAAAGTTGAGGTAAGCAGTATAAATTTCGAATCCTAAAAACCAATTGAAACAAAACTGAAATCTCAAGAGTAGAATTATAATCTTTTTAAAACCTAAAGACTAAATTAAAACCAAACTCAAAATTTAATGACTAAAAATATAATATATTGAAATATGCGGTTTTTATATATATGATTTTCTTCCAAGCATGTTCATAATTGATGACCCGCTCTTTATAAATCTATGAATTTTAAATATGAAGTTAGAATTTATATTTTTATGATAGTGGGTCATCAATCATAAAAGCACATTGAAAATAGTCATTCATATGAAAAAAAAAAAAAAAACTCTTTGAAACATATGAACTAAATAAATTATCAATTTTGAAATGATTAACGCTAAGGTAAAGTGCAACTAAAGAATAAATGGCCTTGAATAAAAACATCAAAACTCCCGTGCAGAGCACGTGAGTCACATCCATACAAATTTCAGTCCAACTCAGATGTCTCTCCACCTCACTCTTTCATCTTTTTATCAAACCCTATTTTGACCTAATTTTCAAATCCGCCCCTCCTCTTTCCATATATCCTTCTCGTCCTCCTCCTTATTAGGGTTTCCTAATTTATTCCTCCTGCCTTGCTTCATTCCCACTTTTCTCTTCTCCAAGGTTTCCTCTTCTTCGTTTCCAGTATTGGGTCGTGTTCGCTTTTGTCTTCAATGGACCTTGACGGTGTTCGCAAGAGGGAACGAACTGAAACCGCTTTGAATGGCAATGGCGGCTTCAAGAAGTCCAAGCCAGGTTCGTTAAGCTTCATAAATGCTTTTTTTTTTTTTACCTTTATTCTCTTCCCTTTTTGGCATTCTCGACGTCTTCTGTGTTATCTCATTTTTCTGGTTTATGGGTTGTGTTTCCTTGCTTGGTGTGTGTGTTTGAAATGTTTGTAGTATATGGATGCTCACTACTATTTGAAGGGAATGTATTTCGTTTGATTTCTGTATGGATGTTCGTTACTTATTTCTTCATCTTGGGTTATTGGTTGAATTGATAGTTAGGTTATTTTATAGCATATTTTTCTTTTTGGATTTACTTGCGGGTAATGCTGTTTTCATCCTCACTCTAGCTAAAGAAAACTCGCAAGCTTATTGTAGAACGACTTTGAATATTCTCTCTGTTCAAGTTTATGGATTTGGGTATAGTGTTTTAGTCTTATGTTCTCTTTTTGGTTTGGAGTATTTTTATTTGGTTTTTGAGTAGTATCTGGAAGTTGCTCTAGGTATTTGGTAATGTCTTCTTTCGAGATCTGGTTAAAGTCTTGGATGTGACGAGACTACTGTTTATGGGAAGACAATTTCACATCCTTTTCTAGGAGTTATAATTTTTTTACCACTGCAATTTCTTATAGGCTAAATTGCAAGCTATGTACATTTTTTTAAAATAAATAATTGTTGAAGTAGAAGGAACAATTTTTAGTCTGTTAAGTAGTGTAATTGGTTTAATTGGTATGTTATCCAGATCTTAGTTGACTTTACTGTTTTTATTTCAGTATATAAAACAATGTAAAAATTGGTGCGAAATATTTTTCTACCTTTCTCCAGCCTGGTATAGTTATTAATTTAAATGGAAATATATGGTTCAAGATTTTGAGATATGTTTTGTTTGAGAATATAAACTTTGGAACATGATTTTCTTTCTTCCTCCTGCTGGCCCTTTTCACCGCCGTAAATAGTAGTGTGTTGTCTTAGTGATGGAAGATGGTAAACACGTTATTAGATGTTTTAAGCTGGGAGATCAATAATACCCTGAAATTTTAACTAAGGAAAGTTAATTAATGTTCTCCGACAGAAATGGACTCCTTATCTACTGGTTTAGGAAGCAAATCGAGGCCTTGCACAAAGTTTTTCAGGTTCTAATCTTAACTTATCTAAAATGAATCAATAAATGCAGTTCCAGTCAATATATTGTCAATATTTTTTTCAAGTTCCAGGAAGATTTACTTAATTTTTCAAGTAAAATTATTGTGATTTGGACTAATGAATTGGTTAGTTAAAGTTGTTTCAGGTTTTGCATTGATGTAATCATAACAACAATCACTGAACTGAAATAGTTGATTCACAGGATTCCAGTGGGAATAACATTTTGCTGGAATTTGTCTAAATTGAAAGCAATACATTTGATGCCAAACTTGTATCTCTAAAGAGAATTAATAATTCTTACTTGGACCTTTTCAAGTAAGCAGTGTGATGCAGAATTGAATTGGCATCTTAAGTTATGGTACAGGTTTTGATCAAAGAAAAAAAAAAGTTATGGTACAGGTTATTCTATTTGTTTCAATGCCATCACATGAGCGATATATCCATTTTAGGTTGAAACGGGGTGTTTTTGTATTTCCTATAGGTGCTTCTAATCGTGCCTTCTACCAGTTAATGTTTTGTGAATATTGAGCAGCCCAACTTCTTTTATTTATTTTTCTGTTTGCAAGTCTGTACTTGTTATGCTAATTTTCTGACTTCTATGGAATTATTTTGTTGAATGATGTTCAGGACAATTGAAATTTCAATTCATTTTCCGTTAAGGTTTTGGGCATTACAATTTTATGATTCTGCAGTAAACTTGTTTCTGTTGCTGAATAGAAGAGTTATCTTGTAACTTGAAAGTCAGATTTCTTTTTTTTTTTTTTTGGAGCAAATTTATTGAAATATCATTCAGGACTTGGGGACTCGGAAAATATTTTTTGCTGCTCATTTCTACTCCTGAACTAAAATATAATTATTTTGTTGTATCTACTCAAGAATTTGCATTGGCTTTTTCACAGTTTTGTTAAATCTTGTATGGCTTTGTCAAAGTATTCTGGATTTGTGATGTTATAGTGAAGTTTACACCTTTTTTGAAATATTAAAATGCAGCACTTCTGGTTGCCCTTTTGGCGAGGGGTGTCATTTTGCGCATTATGTTCCGGGTGGATTCAAAGCAATTTCTCAGATGATCGGTCCTGCTCTTCCACCTGGGATTAGAAATCCAGCTCCTCCCCAATCCTTTCCAGATGGTGTTTCTCCTCCAGCCGTCAAGACACGTTTGTGCAATAAATTCAACTCAGCCGAAGGCTGCCGGTTCGGTGACAAGTGCTATTATGCTCATGGTGAGTGGGAACTTGGAAGACCGAACCCACCGCAAGATCACGGTGGAGTGGGACCAATGCAACAACCCAGGATGGGTGGTGGCTGGAATATGCCTCCACCACCACCTAACCATGGACCTGCGGCTAGCTTTGGGGCCTCTGCAACTGCAAAGATTAGTGTCGATGCATCACTTGCAGGCCCCATTATTGGTAAGAATGGTGTCAACTCGAAGAATATCTGTCGTATGACAGGGGCAAGGCTTTCGATAAAGGAACACGAGTCAGACCCTAACCTGAAGAACATTGAGCTTGAGGGTACTTTTGATCAGATCAATCTAGCTAGTTCAATGGTGCGCGAGTTGATTGCGAACGTTGGCGCTGCCTCGGCCAATAATGCCATGAAGCAGCATCAGCATCAGCAGCATCATCATGCTTCTGGCATGCAGCAATCTTCTGGTTCAGCAAACAACTTTAAAACCAAGCTTTGTGCTAATTTTACAAAAGGTACTTGTACGTTTAGAGAGAGATGCCATTTTGCTCATGGTGAAAGTGAGTTACGCAAACCAGGTATATGAATGAATGAAAACACTTTTGCCAGCAGTCTTTGTAGCAGTCAGCGCGATCTGTTCTTGAACAAAATGTTATTTTGTTCTGCTTTTCTCTGTTTGAATCATTTGTTAATTCTGAAATACGTTATCCGATTACTTTGTAAGACGAGCATTTTTCATCTAAGAAATCGGGACGAGATTTTGTAAGCTCTTTAACTTAAATGGAATCAGCTCATGCTGTTCTCTTTTTTACAATATTGTATGCTAAGGGTTTCTTTGTTTTAGACTTTTAGTTTTAATTTTCAACGTAGTGTTCCTTCCAATATTTCACTTGTAACTATTTTGTTTTTAATTTTCTGTCTATTTTCTTTCAATTTCATAACCAGGTTCACTTTTTTTTAGAAACATTTAAATCCTTGGTCAAGATCTGAAAAGCAACCCTTTTTTTTTTAATTATTATTTTAATTAATTAATTTATTTATTTAAATTAGACCCTTTTTGAAAATGTCATTAGAAAGTAAACAAAGGATGTAATATTTAGAAGTTTAATTCTAAATGATGCTTTAGATTTTTTATATTTCTTTGAGAAAAATACCTTTTTTGTCATTGAGTTCTTAATAATAGGTTTAAGAGGTTCTTCAATCACTACAATAATTTGGACCTTTCCCGACGACACAAACCATCGGGATTAGTCAGAAAGAGTATCGGTCGAAGTTGTCGACGGACAAAAAATTGTTTGGAGGATCGTGGGCAAAAGCCTCGACATAACCTTCTCCAATGGTATAACATGCAATCGTGGGGTGGATGGAGAATTTTACTTGAATAATTTTATCTCCTTGGTTCTTATCGATTTCTTATTAAAAGAAGAATCCTTGATTTTAGGGGAGTTATACACATTTATCTCTTTTTATATATGAACTTCATGTATGAATGAAATCGATTCTCATATTACTTTACTGTGTGACTCTTATTCTTATTGTTTATCCTTTTGGGGGGAATTATTGTATTTTCAGTAAAATCATGTTTTGAAAATTTATTTGATATTTCTACCCTCAAATTGAATTATGTGCTAATGTCTTTTGTCCCTCGTTAAGGGGGAGTGTTCTATTGATTTCAAAAGGGGGAGAAATTTGTGAAATTAGTCTTAAATAGAATTAGCTGAAACTTAGTTGATTCTTTATGATGCATCTTAAATTTATAATGTTGTTGATTGTAATATTTCTTTTAGAAGGCATGTAGACAGGAGAAGAAACACAAATTATGTATTCATGTTTTATAGAGAACTTTTATGTTATATTTATTTATCTTAGTTATCCTTTTTTTGATTGATTCCAAAAGGGGGAGAGGTAATAAGAAAAATGAAAGCATGGTGTTACTGAATATATTCTTTGTGTTCAAGTGAATTGAAATTATGTGTGTTAATTATGCATCAAGAATATATTTCATATCACACACCTATTTGGATTTCATTTTTCTTGACTTGTTTGTCATCATAAAAAATGGGAGATTGTTGGTTTTTTGGCCCTTAATCTCAAATTAATTAATTAATGTTTTGATAATAACAAATCTAAATTAGTTTATTAAAAATTTGGGTGTTTTGAAGTGTCTGTTGTTTAGAGCTCGAAACAACGATTCCATCGCAATTTAAATCGCCCAAATCGGAGCTCAAATGAAGAAGATATAGGTGAAACAAGTTTAACGAAAAAATTCCGAGATGATGACGTGACATATTTTTTTCATCAAAGTGGACCATTGAAAGGTGCCACTTAGAGCATGGGATAAATGACACATGGTGGGCTTTTGATTTTTTAATTGATTTTAAAATGAAAATGAATTTAATATTATTTTATGTTTGTGTCTAAGGGCTAGTTGGACACATGATGAACTTTTACATTTGGTTAGGTTTTAAAAGAAAATGATTAAAAATATATATATATTATAAACATAACTTTAACATAGCTTTCGTGTGAACATGGTTCTTTAAGGCATGCTTATAAACATCAAAAGTACATATACTTAAACATAACAACATGTATTTTATACTTTGCATATGCTATTGAAACTTTTTAAAAAAACTAGCATGCGTTAGTCAACCTTACTAAACATGCTTCACAAACTCAATAAACTAGCATGTTTTCATAACTTAGGAAAACTAGTTTGTTTGGAACTTCTTGTAAAATGAATAGCATGAGAATAAACTTTATTAAAACTGGATTTTTAAAAGGGTGAGTATTAATAATAAGGGTGAGCCTAATATTAATAATAACTTTAGAGAACAATCATAATCACTTATGTCTTTGACAATCTTCCTAGGGCTGATATGCTTCTCCTATTGGTGTCAACCTTGTGGACATGACAACATATTTTAGCTTCTATCAATGGTCTCCTTTTTTAGACTAACTTTCGAAATTAAACTCATATTACTCTTGACATATTGACCTTACCTTCCAATGCCAACTTCCCTAGGTGTTGAACATTTAGGACTTTCTCTAGGTGTTAACTTGGTTTATGTGAAAATCTTTCCTTCGACCACACCAACCATGTGTCAATCACCCCACCTAGGCGTCTCACATGTTGTCCAACATCGCAAGAGCCTTCCCTTGGGCGTCTAAGTCATCTATGCTTGCTACACAGCCCCACGGCCAGCCCAAGGCGTGCTGATGCTCGCTACAACCCATGCACGTTCGGCCTCTTGGAGCTGTCTGCTTGTTCAACCCAAGTAGCTGCCTGTTTGTTAAAAAATTTCTAAATTCAATTAATAATTCAAATAACTCATGATACAAACCTTATCTCAGAAAATTTTCTTCTACAAAGTTGTTCAAAATTGTCTTAATAAGCTTACCTTAAAATTTTAGCTTTGAATTTTTTGTGGTTTGGCCTGAAATTGCAAACCCTCAACACTGGCCCAGATTCACCCGATAATCTGTCCTTTCTGCAAATTTTTCAGTTTTTAGCTCGATTCCTTTGGAGTTTCCTTCTGGTAGCCCTAGCTCATTAACTAGCCTCACCTCAGCTTTTAGATAGCTTTAAAATCACCTCAATAGCAAGGGCAAATCGCCAAAATAAGCATCTGAAGTCGGCTTACCTTTTATATCTGAAGCTGTGAGCTACTCTTTATTTACTAAATTGCCACCTAGCCCACTAAGTGGGATCAACCTATAGGATCATGACAACTGACCCTTTAAAGAGTCTAATTTAGTTGAAGTCCTTTGCAATATAATGCAAAACTTACTCTTGGTCACTTAACATTGCATAGTAACCTTAACAATTAGACACTTTCCTCCACCGCTCGACTTCCTTGCCTATGCAGCCCGTTTACACCTTGGCTTGGCAAGATCATCACCTCACCATGCCATTTTCCAATGCTTCGCATCGCCTAGCTCACTAACCTCCCAAGGCTTAAATTATCGTATGCCAATTACCAATGCATGCAAGCCCTTGGCAATCGCCCACACTTATGGTCACTTGCACAAGTTCATCGCCCATCTTTAGGCCATTGCCTTACATCATCACGGGACCCACAACTTAGACATCAACAAGCTTACCTAACCTCCGATGACAAGGTTGTTGCCACTAGTCCTCCTACCAATGCTCATGGCATCCAATGCCTAGCTTCATACTTAGCCAAATTTCTTACTTGCTAGGCTATGCCTATCCACCTGAGAGCCACACTTTAAAATACTTAGGACCTCCTTCAACACTCTTCTTATTCCTCAGCTTTTCCCTACAAATTAGAATTAACTTGTATTGTAACCCATTTATCATACTAACCACACTATTAAACATACTTAAGTATGGAAAATAAAGCTTGGGGGTTTACAAATACCCATTGACGTAACGCATTTTGACTGTTAATGGTGATGTAAGTTAAAGATCGGTTTGCGTAGATAATGATGCTTGAGCTTATTTTTTAGGTAAGTGACCTTGGTATCAAAATGCCTAAGGATTCTTAAATGATATTGGTTGCTTAAGGGATTTTCTTTATTTATTTTATTCTTATACAAACATGATATGAGACTAGAGAAGTTTAGTACGATTTACGAAGTAAACAAATATTAATAAGAATCGAGACTACTCAAGTCGAGAATTAGCTGGAGGAAAGACACCATAGCACCTTAGCTGATCTAAAAGAAAATGAAGTTTTTGCATTCATACAGGCTCAAACTCGTAATTAAGTACATGTAAGTGACCATCAACTTGATATTTTAAAACTTATTATATATAATGTATCGACCGATTCAGTTTTGCAGCTTTCTTTTCCTAACCTGAATCCTACCAACATATTTCAATTTTTAATATTTTTAACCCGACGTAACCAAACCGACCAGCTTCAAGCTGACTCGACAAGCGACTTTGGTTGGCTTAAGTGGGGTTTTCAGTTTTTTCTTGCACCCCTAATTTATGAGGAGGTTTCCAAGTACATGCCCAAGTACTTATTACTTCTTGGGACCCATTGATGACATGTAGCAGGTTAGACAAGTAGTGCCATTTTATCCTCCTAATACTATCTATGTATAACCGCGAGCGGATGGGTTCACTACTAAGTTACTGTGACCCTACAGTTTCCTTACTACATTACTCTGATCCTACAAGTTCACTACTATGTTACCGGGAGATGACACGAGTTCTTTATTATGTTACTGGGATTCAACGAGTTCCTAGTATGTTTGTGTGCCTTCGACCCACTAGTTGTGTGTTTGGACGGGTTAAATTGTTCATAGTATGAATGCACTTATTTGATATGAATGCAAATGATGATCCCAACAATGGGATTACTTATGATATTTTATACTCACCCTTTCATATTATATGTGTTTCACGTAAATGGAAGAACATATGGGCACACGACAAGAAGAATCTGTGACGATCTCAGGAGACAAGTTAAAAGCTTTCGCTCAATGTTCATGTTTTGTTGCAATTCTTAAAATACTAAATCTAGAACTTTTTTTTTCCTCTGCATTTTTTAAAATTTGAAGTGTTTCATGTTTTTAGTTATGAACTTTAGGGTACTCCGACCAATGATTTTA
This sequence comes from Benincasa hispida, assembly GCF_027475165.1. NCBI lineage: Eukaryota > Viridiplantae > Streptophyta > Magnoliopsida > Cucurbitales > Cucurbitaceae > Benincasa > Benincasa hispida. The sequence goes on from NC_143479.1 coordinate 52,094,238, forward strand.
CATTATTGACCATTCGTTTTGCTAATGGTGCTTATTTTAATAAACTTGTTTTGTTTCACTAAAATTAGTCAAAGGTTTTCATTCTGAAAGTTGCGTAAATGAAGTAATGACCATGTTAGTGGTTATAGAACAGTTGGATCCTTACATGTATGTTCAAGTGGAGATCAGAGAAATTGTTCTCTTTTATCGTCAAAAAGCATTGGAAGATAACCTACGATAATATATTATTATTCAATGGTCAACTTCTTGTTCGACGTTATATTTCTCAAACATTAACTCAAATTGAAAAAGATTTATTATGATTCATTGGGGTGAGTGAGTAGCCAAAATTCAATATATGATAACTAACATAATTACGTCGGATGCTCGTAAGAAAAATTTTCAACTTTCCATGCAAACTAAGAGCAATTTTTTAAAATCGATATTGATGATTGAACATTGTGGAAAACACCTAAGATTTGTTAATGGCAGCTTTGAAAATGAGAAAATGCTTCAAAATTATTATTGATACAAATGATTCATGAACCATGTGCAAAACTTGGGGGAAACTGATTACTTGACTAGATGAATTGATTATTTGAAGGAAATATGAAAAAATGACGTGGAACCAATTACTTTGTAAAATCACTCCAATCGAACAGCTAAAATCGACAGTTTCATCGATTCAATTCCCAGTTCATCGTTTGCCAAGCACACACGGGTCATAGACTCGGGCTAGTCAGGTCATTCAATTTATGGGCCCACCACTTACTCTTTTTTTTCCTTTCATTTATTTTCTATTGCTCGTTACTTTTTTTTAAATAATAATTAAAATATATTTCCCTTTTCCATTCGGTATTTTCCACTTGGGAAATTGTCAAAAATGGAAAAAATGGAGCAAAAAAATGGACCGACGAAATCAACTTTCAATTTTTTAGAAATTCCAAAATTACCCCATAAATATTTGAATTTTGTATGCATATGATTGTCGATTTCTTCAGACTTCGTCTTCTTCATTGCATCATCGAGCAACTGACTTTTAATACAATACACTTCTTCTTCTTTTTCGTCTTTTTCTTTATTCTTCTTCTTTTTCGTCTTTTTTTTCTTCATCTTCTTCTCCTCTCCCTCTTTGCCCAGTTATTCATCTCTCTCTTCTTCTTCTTCGTCTTTCTTCTTTATCGTCTCTCTTCTTCTTCACAATCTTTTGTGACTGTGTTTCTTTTCTTCCTTCTTCTTCTCCTTCACAAAATTTTATGCTACATTTATATATTCCTTATTCTATTTTTGTTATTTTTCCCCTTCTTCTACAAAGAATCGACTACCTTTTCTTCATCAATGTCTATCTCTTTTTTTTTTTTTTTCTTTTTTTTTAATTGTATTAATATATCTATCACCATTGTTGGTTTTTTTTCTTTGAAATCGGACACTACTTTATCAGTACTCTATCTTTGTCTATCATGATAGACAGAGATAGATGCCTATTTTTGTCTATCTTTTTGTTTTGTCCCTGCTTTATTTTGAATTGAATTCACTACTTTCTATTATATCAGCGTGAAATACTTCTATTCGTGGTAGATAAACAATGATATATCACCATTTCTATCTATCACTCATCATTTTGTCTTTCGGTGATAGACAACAATAGAACTCTATTTTTGTCTATCACTGATAGACAGAGATAGGCACCTATCTTTGTCTATCACTGATAGACAGTTATAGGTGACAGAGATAGGCACCTATCACTGTCTATCTGAAAGACAGTGATAGAATTCTATCTTTGTCTATCACTGATAGACAAAGACATAACTCTATATCTATCTATCACTATTGGATATTTTCATTATGAGTTTCTTACATAATCTTAGTGACATTTTCATTATGAGTTTCTTATATAATCTTTTTTTCATTTGGCGGAATACCATGCCTATTTCTATAGTTTTTTATTTTTTTATTTTTATGGAGGACAATGAAATGATTATCATTTCTATGAGAGTTATGAGGTTGGTAGAATTTTGGTAGATGACCGAATAGACTTCATTGGTTTAGTTGATTTAATATATGAAGAGAATGAATTAAATGAGTCGGTAGATTTGTCAGTTTTATTGGATTTTGGTAAAAATAGTATTCAAATTGTGGTTTCGATAAAAAAGGACAAAGATATTTTTTAGTATTTGACTTTGGCTAAAGATGCAATCAGTAGATATTCATTAGTTGCTCATGTTCTTGCTTGTTCTTTGGAAGGGTCTTCTACTGCTATTAGTAGTGTAGGTGATGATGGTGATAGAATGTTATATTTAAGTTATTCTTATTCTTCTTGAAATGATAATGTTATAAGAGATATTTTTTTATGGTGATTTGAAGGGAAAAAATGTATTTGGAAGTAAAGAAGTACTTTCAATGTGTTTTTACATAAATGCAGTGAAGAATAATTTTCAATTTAGGACTACAAGATCAAATTTGAAGTTTGTTGAGTTCAAATGTTTACAAGAAGACTGCAAATGATATTGTAGGGCATCTGGGCATAGGAACAGTGAGTTGTGGATGCTAAGGAAGTACATTTCTGAGCATGATTGTCAATTGAATACAACTCAGAGTTGTCATAGGCAAGCTTCTTCATTAGTAATTAGCAATTAATAGATGATTTTAGGTTCATGTCTATTGATTAATCCATTCTTGGAGACATTCATATGACTCGTACAAAACTTAGAGTTAATCTAAGTTATCAAAAAGCTTGGAGGGTAAAAGAACACATAGTAAAGATATTAAAAGGTGATGCAGTTGAATTATACACCTTGATTCCAGGACTTTTTGAAAAGTTGAATGAAATGAATCCATGTATGAGAATCCAGGTATGATCCATTTTCCTTAACAAATCTCTATCTCTTTCTATTGTAGATAGAAAGTGATAGACAACTATTACTATCTATCAGTGATAGTTATCAATCACAGTATATCTTAGATAGATAGTGATAGTTGTCTGTCACAATCTATCTTAAATAGACAGGGATCATTGTCTATTACTTTCTATCTTAGATAGACAAGGATAGATGTCTACCACAGTCTATCTTAGATAGACAACGATTGTAACATCCCGAAAGATAGTTATCTCAAATTATTGAGTTTTAGTTGCTCTTTCATTTTTTTGGAAATAGGGATTAAATTGAAATAATTGAAAAGATTTTATTGGCTAAACTGGATTTAATTGAATTGAGAGATTTGGGAGTTTGAATTAAATTTGGAGATGTAGAGTTTTGGACGAAATTAATTTTTTTTTAATTTGGAAAAATGAATGTGGAAGTTAAAATTTAATTAACTTGCTAAATTAATTCCAATTTAATTATTTTTCATTAATTGGAGTTACATTTATGGTTGAAATTAAATTATAAAAAAGATGATTCAATTTTATTAAGTAGTGGAAGATATAAAATATATTGGAGGTAAGTTTGGATAAAGATTTGAAGCATGCGATGTAGCTATCGTATAGACGATCGGGGAACAAGTGCCAAGTAACACTTACCGTGTGATCGAGTAGCCAGTGACTATGTGATGAAGCATGCTAGCCTACACGATCATTTAGTGCGCGCGCCTACCATGCTATGAGTATCCCATACTCAATAATCGTTTACCCCCATCGTTTACACAATCGAGTAGCCAATGCAAATCGATTAAGTAAATGTTTTACTTATTTATTTAGAATCAACCATATGATCGTTTAGTAAATGCTACATGATCGAGTTAGAACTTTTCTACTCGATCGTTTAGCCTAGGCTACATGATATGACCAACTCTTGGTCTTTTTCTTCCTCGAAGTGAACTGCATCTCCATGCCTTAAAGCTTCATCATGAGCGACTCTTACAAACTCAAACTCTTTGAATACAGACTTGGTAGCAAGTTAATATGCCCAAAAACAAAGGTGCCCTTACAAATTAACTTTTAAATGTAAAATAAAGTAACAACTAGAGCCATCATCCTAGAAACTCCATTAATTCACATCCACAAAAACATTTAGCACTTAAATGTAATGTGGACTTGCTTTAAAACCCACCAGAAATTTAAATGCAATTCAATACATCAATAGATTTGAAATATCAGAACAACCTGACTCTGATACCAATTGAAGGAACTATTATTCAAGAGAACCTTTGAGCAAAAGCAAGATCTTTCCAAGTCCATTGTGAAAGAATAAAGCATTTACAAGTATACAACCACAGTTATGCATTATAGAGAAAATTAGAGCATGCTTTAAAAGAAAAATACTAAAGATCAAGAGAACTTACCCCTGAAGAACTATTCTTCTCGTTCCCTTAATGTCGTAGAATAATTGTTCATCAACACGGACGTCATGCCTCAGCAATCTCCTCGATCACGAACAAATAACACTCGTCCCTCGAACCGTATGAAGACACCACTAGAAGGCTACCTTGGTATTTTTGGAGTAAGAATTCAGGAGGTGTGGGCTCTGTATGAATTTGGTAGAGGGAAAGAAGAAGTATACGATCGAGTAAGTGGGAGAAAGTGTTAGTCTATGGTATAGACAAAGAACTCGATCATTTAGAAAACAAGTGACTATCATATAGAAAACTCTTTGCACGATCATGTATGCTCTCAAGCTATCGTATAGCTAATTGTTTTGATCGTACGATTCTCAATCGCTTAATGATCTCTTCTTGTAAAAATGAAAACCATTTTCATTTTAACCATCAGTTATCATAACTGATCACAACTTCCCACTTGCACGATTAATGGAGAAAAGAAAATAAGCAACTAACAATTATCTCATAATTGTTTTTATTATAAATAAATATAATAACTAATTTATCATATTTTATTTATAACCTAGGCTTTCCCCCTTCTCGACCAGACGAAGGAGATATGAATTATATTCAGGCGGGCCAAGTCCTTACCCTGTGTTCTCTCCAGGTCGGGTCGGAGGCGAAGACTGGCAAAGTTCATCATTCAGTGATGGAGTGTTCATAGAAAATAAGGCATCGCCAAACGAGTGGCAGATTTTGATGGAGTCTTGCTTTGATGCTGGGGAGATCCATAGATCTGTATAGAGTCACTTCGGGACTCACTTCGCTCCCTTTCGAGGTGTAGGAACTAACTAACTGCAGCTCTCATTGCTGCTTGAAAGACAGAGACTCTTAATATCACATCATATGTAATATTTAAACTATAGTTTTTTTCTTCTTTATTTAATATAAATCATATTTGCATTAATTCCTCCAAATAATGTATCTAATACATCAAATCAATTATATTACATATAATTGAATCAATTTAATTATATCATATATAATCAACCTGCCTCTTGTTAATTTAAACACTTCAAACTAACCCAAAAACTGATTCTCAACGTGAATCCATTGAGCTACCAAGGGGACCTTACGGACTTGTAGCTTGAAGCTCCAACGGTACGTGAATAACTGATTAAACTCTTGAGTCAAGATATCCACCATCCGTTAACTGTCAGACACTCCACTAAAGACCGACAGATGCACTCTTCTCACTACAGATATATTTTTATGTCCATTGGATATAACTAATCAACAGTACGCTAACCATTCAAAGATCGCTCGTAAATACAGTTGGGCCAATTTACCGTTTTGCCCCTGTAGTTACATCTAACTTCTTAAGTACCATTGAATCCTCTAATGAATAATACATTATAGTTTTACTATGAATGAACACTTCTCGGGCCATGAGAAAGTGTGTAGCGCCACATTGTTCAAGCCTCGGAATCAACCCTTGAGGGGAAAATCTATCTACTTACCCTTGCTTCGGGGAAGGAGTGAATTCCATCTTGTGTAGCCGAGTTCTCAGCTCCCCATTCAGATGAATCCCAAAAGTGATAGGTTTGAGTCGGCAATCTGGCCACTTGCACCCATGCAAATCAAAGGACCGCTCTCATAGGCAAGAGTTCCCAACTCACTCAAGATTAAGGTCATGTTACCTATGGTCATCCTAGTGAAATAAAAGTCTCTGTCATGAACGATGTTGTATAACGAGACTAAACATTTTGTGGTCCGGTCTTATACAAACTCCTTTGCATGGGATAACCCCACTCGCATGTATCCATATGAACGATCAGGATCAGGCCATCTGTAGCACTTTACAACACTTGTAACATCTACAAAGCGGGTCATATCCGTAGTGTCACAAGGATAAGGTTTCCCTCCTTTATCCATATACTATAGACTATTTAGGTTATCACTTAAGGCATGATCCACTTGTATGTCTCCACACACATGCTTAAGTTACAACGATAACCAGGGATCTTAATTTATTAGTTTGTAGTTAATGTAACTAAAATACTCATATTTCATAACCAATAGTGAAGAAAATAACACATATTATTACATAAAAAAAGTTTGTTCATACACGTCTTTACAAACTACAGGACCCTACGAGATTTAGGGCATCAACCCCAACAACAAGTTCTTAACTTCAGTTTTAAATACCTTGAACATTGCTAATGAACAATTCATTTATGTTAAAAGATACTTTTAATTGTTCTAATAAGAGATAGATATAAGATTTCTTTTCATTTTAAAAACAAAAAGTACATTACCTAATATAATGAATCTATCTTCGGATAACAACTCAAGAAACTCTCACTGATTTTGCTGAGATAATCTCTCATGTTCAAAACTTGGAGAATTATCTCTTCTTCTACAAATAATCTTTAGGAACTAATTTCCTTGTTTTGCTTTCTCCGTTTTCTTCTCCGCAAGGTACTTTGGGCAGTTTCTTTTCCAGTGCCCGTCCTCGTTGCAGCATAAACATTTTCCTTTATCTGCACATTTAGCCTTGCCTCTACTATCAGTAGGAGTCTTCCCTTTCCCCTTACCCTTTTTCATCAGAACATTATTGTTCTTAGAAAAAGAAGGGCCAGTGTCCTAGAGGACAATTCTTTGTTGACCTTATTCATGGTGGTAACATTTACCTCCAATTCCTGTCCCTTAGGTTTCAAGATGGACTAATAAGTCTGAAGCTCAGAAGAGTGGTCAAGTTATATTCTATCTTTATTCATCATCACATTTGTGCGAAACTGTAGGAAACTCTTTGGAAGAGATTCTAGACTAAAATTGACTTGACTTTTCTCATCTATGAAAACTCTGTTTACTTCTGCCACATTGAAATGGACCATCATGTCCAGGACATGTTCTCTAACAGAGGCCCCTTCTTTCATACGACAATTGTAAACATACTTGATGACATCATGTGTAAGGGAGAAGAACGACTGTCTAAACATACCTTGCGATTCCATAATCTCTTTAGCGATATGCATGTGATCGTGTTTCTTAGCCAAAACATCAAATATGCTGGCAAGAATGTAGACTCTGGCTTTTTCATTCACCCTTGTCCACTTGTCATATGCACCCTGAACAGTTCGGTTTTTGTTTGGGCTGGTGAGGACATTCCTCAAATAAAACAAACCTAAGATCATCGATTACCAGTATTGTGTTCAAGTTTGATTTCCACATAGCATAATTGTTCCCATTAAGATTTTCAAAAACAAGCAATTGTACTAAAGAGCTAGTCATACTGAAAATATAAACAAATTCTATTAGCGAATTGATTTTTATACCTAATCAAATTTTAGCAAAGTAATAATGTGCAGAACTGTAGGAATCTCTTTGGAAGAGATTTTAGACTAAAATTGACCTGACTTTTCTCATCTATGACAGCTCTGTTTACTTCTGCCACATTGAAATGGACCATCATGTCTAGGACATGGTCTCTAACAGAGGCCCCTTCTTTCATACGGCAGTTGTAAACATACTTGATGACATCATGTCTAAGGGAGAAGGACGACTGTCTAAACAGCCCCCACGATTCCATAATCTCTTTAGTGATATGCATGTGATCGTGTTTCTTAGCCAAAACATCAAATATGCTGGCAAGAATGTAGACTCTTGCTTTTTCATTCGCCCTTGTCCACTTATCATATGCATCCTGAACAGTTCGATTTGTGTTTGAGCTGGTGAGGACATTCCTCAAATAAAACAAACCTAAGATCATCGATTACCAGTATTGTGTTCAAGTTTGATTTCCACATAGCATAATTGTCCCCATTAAGTTTTTCAAAAGCAAGCAATTGTACTAAAGAGCAGTCATACTGAAAATATAAACAAATTCTATTAGTGAATTGCTTTTTAAACCCAATCAAATTTTAGCAAAGTAATAATGTACCCAAATTTCACTATTTTATTTGCAATAATACTTAGTGAGTCAAAATAAGTGCTACTAAGGGGCAGTCAAATACTTCTTCACTAAAGCAAGACATTCTTGACTAAATACTATCTCTAGAATAACTCATATTTTGATAGTTATTTAGCTACTGTTTTTGGTCAAGAACTTACTAACACTTAGTAGTTCTGTAAATGTAACCCTCCATTTTCAGATCTCAGAGATTAAAGCCCCCAACGATGCTACCAAATTGGAGAGTCAAAATTGGGAAATGACCTAAGAAATCCTACCCATTTCTGGAGTTTGAGTTATTTCGAATCCTATGTTACAACCCTCCGAAGGGATAGCCGTGGTTAGCGACTAGCTAGTGGCGACCTAAAGACCAAAAACAGACGTAACATAGAAATCTCACAGTCCAAATTAATGAAAGAGACCGCATGACACATTAACACACATCCTTCACCTACATACTTGTTGGGATTGTTATCCTAATTCTCCCGAAGTCTCATTGTTTTGTAAAGATACACATTGTTCAAAGAATAAAATAAGTGTTATTTAATTCTGGCATTTACTCATATCCAATAAACAAAGCTCCTTGGTTATCTTATGTGAACTTAAGCATGTATATGTGATATACAAGTGGATCATGCCTTAAAAGATAACCTAAATCGATCTGTAGTATAAGGATTAAGGTGAGATACCTAATCCTTGTGACACTACGGATACGACCCGCTTTGTAGAGGTTTGCAAGTGTTGTAAACTATTACATATGGTTGATTCTGACTATTCATGTGGAGACGTGGAGCAGGGGTGTCCTAACAAAGAGTTTGTATAAGACCTGGACCACGAGATGACTAGACTCTGTATATAACATCGTTGATACTAAAGACTTGCATCTCACCTAAACGACCATAGGTGACATGACCTTTATCCTGAGTGTTTTGGGAACTCCTGCCTTTGAGAGTGGTCCTTTGATTAGTATGGGTGAGAATGGCCATATTGCCAACTCAACATGCCTACCTTTTTGGGGACTTGTCTGATCTGGGAGCTGGAAACTCAATCCACAAGATGGAATTCACTTCTTTCCCGAAGCAGGGATAAGTAGAGAGATTGCTCCCTTAAGGGCTGATTCTAAGGCTTGAACATAGTGGCCACAGCTTCTCTATGGAAGAAAAGACTAAGTCATAGTAGAACTATGACTTATGTTCATTAGAGGGATCAGTGATACTTAAGGAGACAGATGTAACTACAGGGGCATAACGGTTATTGGCTCAGTTGTACTTATGAGCGATCTGTGAAGGGTTGTCGCACTGCTGATTGGTTAAGATGAACACATAATATATCTGTAGTAAGAAGAGTTCAGTTGTCGGTCTTTAGTGGAGTGCCTGGCAGTTAACAGATGGTGGATCCCGTGATTAAAGAGTTTAATAAATTATTCGCGTACCGTTAGAGCTTCGGAGCTACAGGTCCATGAGGTCCCCTTGGTAGCTTGGATTCTGTTGAGGATCAGTTATTGGTGTTGATTTGAAATGTTCAAATTGACAAGAGGTATTTTGATTATATATGATATAATCGGTATGATGTATAAGATATATTTAGTGGAGGATTGATGTAAATGAGATTTACATTAAGTACCATGGAATAGAAAAAGAACTATGGTCTATATGTTTCATGAGATGAAATATTAAAACTATAGGTTATAAATATAGTATGATAAGTTGGTTATCATTTATGTTTATAATAATATTAATAATTAGATAATTAATTCTTTTTCTTTTAAATAACCAAAGTAGTGGGTGGTTATTGGATCATGGTAACCGTGAGTTTAAAAGGAAAGTGGTTTCCTATTTTGAAAAGAAGTTTTTACAAACATTTGAAAAAGTTTTTGAGTTTTCTCTCCGCGCAAAGAAACTCACGTAAGTCGTCAAGTAAACACGGATTTACTAAACGACAGCTGGACGAGCTAAACGATCGTGCAGTATTTACTAAATGATCATATAGCTTTGCAAAACGATCGCTGGCCAAAGGTACATGATCATGTAGAGTCTGTAGGCAACAGACCGAGCTAAATGATATAGCTAAACGATCGCATAGCTTTTGCTAGACGATCACATAGCTTTATCTAAACGATTGGGCATCGACGTATACGATAGGTCTCCGCCATCTCCCACTTGCCCAGTCGTGTACGCGATCGTTGTTTCTTCCATTCGTCTGCCTCATACCAAGTTCGAACAGAGCCTATCCTCTGGGTTCTCACACCGAAAATACCAAGGTCGCCTTATTGGTGGTGTCAGACTCAACTCGACACTGTCAAGGTTTTCTGGAGGCCGTTCGCTGTTGCAGAGGAGATCGTGACCAAGGAGATCGTTGAGGAGTTCGTGATTGAGCACGAAGTGTTCGTGATGTGTTGCTATGGTGTTGCGGTCATATAGATCGAGTGCTCGTGGTTGCTGTTGTTCGATTAGAGTCACGCAACGGAGCGTGGAGACACATTCTCATATGTTCGTACAACTTTTTCCTCTGTACATTTGTTATTCATGCTGTAATTTCTGAAATTATTTGTATAACTGCTTGTTTTGAAGTCGACTGTAAATATATGTTCATTCATGATTGTAATTTGGAATATCGTTCTTCTGCTGCTATTCACCTTGATATTGACCCATGGAAACACTTTCTGAATGGAGGTCACTTCCAGGGTGAAACGAAGCGTTGCTTGGATCTCACAGTGTAAACTCTTAGGGACGTGAGAGCAAAGAACAACATACCGTATATGTTATTAATCTCCCACTAAAGTGTTCTATTTATTTTTGGGTAAATCTTTACTTAGGAATGTTTCGGCTAATAAACAACCTAAATCTATGTGTTTATCCTAGTATAACATTTATAATTGGATTTAACCTACGGTATCTAGGTGATAAACCAATTTTAATACCTCACACCGCTCACATATCCTCATAAAACCAGTTAATAACACTAAATTATTTGACCATAATCATCAGGTAGGAGGTGTTCTGTTGACTATCAACTTAAGCACCCCCAGCTTTAGACAGGCTTATATACCAATTGAGTTTATAACCGTATTTTACAAGATGTCGACCTATTTTAACTATTAGAACAGGTGGTTAACCTATGTAAGCATGCTACTTATCTTTGTTATAGATTTTAAAGTTTATCTCCTTTTATAACACTTATAAAAAGACAATAAACTTATAACAAGCATCTACCATGCTTTATATAACAATTATATAAACATTCATTCCATGAATTTTATATCAAAAACCATGGAATCCGACATATGCATACTATACATTATAACACTTATAATATACTTGCAATGCATGATACATGCTTATCATATGGTGGGATTTTAAATCTACATGGCATACAATGTGCACACAATAGATAATTTATTTAATTCATACATTCACAATGGATCGGTTTTGGCATCCTAAGCTAGTTACAAGCTACACTTAGTACAATAATAAACAAAAACCATCCTCAAACCGCCTCCGAACACTTCGAACTAGCTTGAACCACTTGAAAAATGCTTGAACCAGCTTTAAAAACCCAAAAAATAGAAAACACCACCCAAAACCAATCAAAACTGGTCAAAGCAGTCAAACTAGACTAATCCAGATCATCTGAACCGACTGAGCCAACAACCAGGCGCACGCGGGTCAAGGGTCGGATGGCCGCGCCGGTTGACGGGTCGACTAGAGCGGATGAAGATCCGGATGGCTTGGATTGGCGTGGAACAGCTGGTGAACCTGAACGCAGACCCTGGTGCGGCTAGAGCTGGGCACGGGCAAAAGTGGGTCGAACAAGAGCGGGTTGCTGGGTCTGGAGTTGCAACACGTGTCAACGCTTCCTTGCATATTAGGTGTCAATCCAGGTCGAGTCAACGAATCGCGAACCGAGTTTGAGGTGCAGCCGGGTTTGTGAGCAAATTTTCACCAAAAAGAAGTTGTCCTCTTTGCCGAAAACGAGCAATTACAACCTAAAAATGACTTTAATGACTCTAACAAAAAAACAAACCCTTCATGGCACATTAAAACCCATAAAACACCAGGCAATTACAATAATTATTACAGCACAAGAGATAAAAAGGATGCCAAAACTGAAATGATCTACTTTAGCACATAAACATTCATCACATGAATCAATACCCACCACATGCAAAAAAAATAAACAAAATTGAGTACTTTAGGCATGCTCTGATACCAATTGATGGAACGAACACATGCGTGGCGGAAGGAAAAACGGATCTAAAGTACTCTAATTAGATTAATTTCAAAGTAAGAATGCAATTAAAACAAGTAAATAAGGATAAAAGAAATACAACCTTTGTAGACTTGAATCTTCTCCACATTAGTGCCAATCTCCTTACGAACAGTTCATAGACCACCACGAGAGTCTTTTTGACCTAGTCAATAATTTTCATATTTAATTATATTTTTACCAATTCCTTTTAATTTCAAAATTAAATCTAATAATTAATTTCAAAATTTAATTTATATTAAATCCGACAATAATCCCAATGAATATGAATCCCTATTCATAATCCTGATATTTAAATCTTATTTAAATATCTCCTATTTTCTTTCTCCTTATGTTTAATTCACAATTAAACATTAGGTTAAATATATCATATATATTCACACGTTGCTCCAAAAATCGAATTTAAACACTTCAAATTCGTTCGTCACACTGTTCTAAGGTTTAATCGATATGAGCTTGTAGGGGAACCTCATGGACCTACAGATCATGGGCTCCAACGATCCGAGATTAATCAACTAAACTCTTTAACCTAATTAACCACCATTCGTTAACTACCAGGTCACTCCATTAAAGCCCAGTAGTTGCACTCCCCTCACTGTAGATATTTTATGTCCACTCAATATAACCATGATTAGTAAGTCAACCATTCACAGGTTATTCGTAATAACGGTTTGGTCAAAAAAAAATTTTACCCCTGAGATTACATCTTGCTCCTTATGTCCACTAATCCTCTAATGAACAATTGGTTTGTGATCCAATCACTAAACCAAGTCCCTCTCGAGCCAATAAGAAGGTGGGGCCCCTTGTTCAAGACTCGAAGTCATCACTTAAGGGAACAACCTCTCTACTATCCCTAAAAGTAGGTAAGAGTGAGTTCCGTCTTGCACCCTATGTCCCTAGCTATCTATCGGTTCTTACCCCTGAAGTTGGAGGCTTATTGAGTTGGCACTGTTACCAACCCTCACCCATGCAAATCTAAGGATAATCCCGAATAAACAGGAGTTCATAGTTAGCTCAGGATTAAGGTCAAGTTACCTAGGTCATTGCTTTGAAATAGTCGATCTGAAATAGTAAACAACGCTATAAAGTAAGAATGACTTCTTTCTTGGTCCGATCTTATGCAAACTTATTACAGAGGACGCTCCCGCTCCTCATGTCAATACATGAACGAATCAGGATCACTTCATTTATAGCACTTTACAATAAATTGTAACAACTACAGAGTAGGCCGCATCCGATAGTGTTACCAAAATAAGATACTTAGCCTTATTTATATACTATAGACCGTTTTGGTTATTTACTGAACTTGATCCACTCTTATGTCTCCACATAAAGTTAAAGTATTCATATAATAGCCATGGATCTTTAGTTTATTGAATTTATTCTTCTTTCTAAAACGAAATGAGCAATTCATATATTCAATAACAATTTTATGGAATAAAACCTCATTAACGTCTTTATTGATAATAGAATAAGTTTATTGTTTACAAACCACGAGTTTTAGGACATAAAACCCAACACCATCAATATCACATCCCTGCTAATGAAAACTTTATGGGCAGTGGGATCCCACAAGCGATACCCCTATACATCATCAGAATACCCCAAGAATAAACATTTCCTGGATTTTGGATCCAACTTTGTAGTTTGTTGGGCATTGTACATCACGTACACCAGACTTTTAAATATGTGGAGGTTCGAATAAGCACCCGACTTCCTAGTCCACATCTGCATTGGTGTCTTCAACTCAATTGTAATTGATGGAGCACGACTCACTACATAACAAGCGGTATTGACTACTTCTGCCCAAAAAGTTTTCTCTAAGCCTGCAGCTCCCAACATTGCTCTTGTTCTCTCTAACAAGATTTTGTTTATCCGCTATGCTAGTCCAGTTTGTTGGGGAGTATAAGCAGTAGTGAATTGTCTTTTGATGTTTTCTTGATTGCAAAATTTCGCAAAATCCTTGTTTGTATATTCTCCTCCATTATCCTTCCGTAAACACTTAATCTTCTTATCAGATTGAAGTTCCACTTGTGCTTTGAATACTTTGAAGACCAAACACACATTTGCTTTCTTCTTGATAGGATACACCCAACATTTTTTGGAGTAATCATCTATAAAGGACACAAAGTACCTTGCTCATCCTAGAGATGTAACTAGTGTTTTCCATACATCAAAATGAATCAATTCTAGGATCACTTTGCTTTTAGAATTTTATGTATTGAACTTTAATCTGTGTTGCTTACTTATATGGAGCAGCCTGGGGGATTCATAACCTAAAATCAAGAGCAAAAGGTTTGCAAGCTTACTTGGTCCATTTATGGATTGAACCAAGCTTCTCGATCTTGGAATATAAGATTTGATACTACGATCAAATCTTATGGCTTTGATTAGAATGTTGATGAGCCTTGTGTTACAAAATAATCAAAAGTTCAGTAGCTTTTCTTGTGTTGTATGTAGATGACATCCTACTCATTGCGAATGATGTAAGTATGCTGACTAAAATTAAGAATTGGCTAACGATCTAATTCCCAATGAAAGATTTGGGAGAGGCACAATTTTTTATGGGCATTCGGATATTTAGAGATCGAAAGAATAAAACACCAGTCTTGTCTCAGGCATCGTATATTGATAAGATGTTTGCCAAGTTTTCGATATAGAACTCCAAGAGGAGTTTACTCCCTTTCAAGTATGGAGTTATTTTGTCTAAGGAACAGTGTCCTAAGACACCTCAAGATGTTGAGGAAATGAGACGGATCCCATATGCATCAGCTATTGGTAGCCTGATGTACGCGATGTTATGTACTAGACTTGACATCTGCTATGAAATGGGAATAGTTAGTAGATATCAGTCTATTCCAGGATTTGACCACTGGACTGTTATAAGAATATCCTCAAGTATTTTCGGAGAATGAAAGGCAACATCTCGTGTATGGTTCTAAGGATTTGTTCCTTACAAGATACACGGATGTTCAGACTGATAAGGATTCTAGGAAATTCACATCAGGATTTGTGTTCACTCTTAACAGAGGGACAATAGTCTGGAGGAACACCAAGTAGCAGTGCATTACTGACTCCACTATAGAGATTGAGTATGTAACGACTTGTGAAGCTGTTAAGAAAATTGTGTGGCTCAAGAAGTTCCTGAATAATCTGGAAGTGGTTCAAAACATGTCTAGGCTCATCACCCTTTATTGTGATAATAGTGGTGTTGTGGCTAATTCCCGAGAGCCTTGGAGTCACAAGCGTCGGAAGCACATAGAGCGAAGTATCATCTCATTTGGGAGATTGCGCATTGAGGGGACGTGATTGTCACGTAGATAGATTTGGCACTCAAAATTGCTTATCCATTTACCAAGGCCTTCACAATTAAGGTGTTTGAGGGTTACCTGCGGAGTATGGGTCTACGAGACATGCCACATTTAGTCTAGGGCAAGTGGGAGATTTTGTACTGGACACGTATTATGCCCTAGTTTACTGTTTGTGTACTTTTATATTAGTGTGACTTTTATGATGTACACCCCACTAGCTTTAGGATAAGTGGGAGATTGTTGGGGTTGATGCCCTAAATTCACCCCCCCCCCCCTCGTGGGTTCTGTAGTTTGTAAGTTGTAATGTATATATGATTTATTTATTTAATAAAATATGGAGATATTTATTCGATAATTAGTACATTAATCCACAAAACCCATAAACTAACATCAAATAAACTAACATCAAGGTTATCTTCTATAACTTAAAACATGAATGTAGTGATATATAGTAGATCATATTTACGTGATAATCTAAATGATCTATAGTATATGAAATAAGTCACGAAACCTTATCCTAGTGACACTACGAATATACCCGCTTTTGTAAGTTATTACAATTGTTTGTAAAGTGCTACAAATGATCTATCCTGATCATTCATGTAGAGACATTAAATGGGATTGTTCTATACAAAGAAATTTGTAAAGACCAGACCATGAAATGAATAGACTCTTTATATAATCTCGATAATAGTAGAGGACTTAAATGTACCATGAATGACCATAGATATATTACCTAAATCCTGCGTAGTTATGAACTTCTGCCTATGAAGGCAGATTCTTTGATTTGTATGGGTGAGAGTGGCTAGATCGCCGACTCAATAAGCCTACCATTTTGGGATTCGCCTTTATTGTGGAGTTGGGAACACAATTACAGTAAGACGGTATTCACTCCTACCCAAATGTTAAGATAAAAAGATAAATTGCTCCCTTAAGGGCTGATAACAAGGCTTGAACAATGTGGCTCCAAACCCTCTCTTGGCCGGGAAAAGGTTTGTTCATAGTTGGACTATGACTTATTGTATTTAGAGAGATCAATGGTACTTTAAAGCGTTTAGAATGTAATTATAGGGCAAAACGGAAATTTTGGCCCAGTTGTATTTACAAGCAAATTAGTGAAAAGGACTAATTACTCTATTGACGTTATATTTATCTAATGGACATAGAAAGATATTTGTAGTACGAAGAGTGCAGCTGATATTGAATATTTTAATTAAAGAGTTTAATTAATTAATCAAGTGATCATTAGGAACTTCAATCTACAAGTCCATAAGTATCTTTTCTCTATAGCTCTCAACAAGGATTATTAAGAATTAAATTATGAGAAGTAATTTAAAATGAATCAAATTAATTGAGGGAAGTTAATATATATATGATATAATTCATTTAAATTAATTGCATGTAATATAATTAATATAATGTTATTTTGATACAATATAATATACAGTTAATTTCGAGAGATTAAGTATTTTGAATATGAATCAAATACTAAATTATATGGATAGGATTCATATTTATATAAAAGTGATTTAATTATATTAAATATCATCATTATTGAGAGAAATAAACTATCATCTAATTGTATTTGTACAATATAAAACTATTGGTTTTTGTTAATTGATATAACATATAATTATATAATACCTATAATAAGTTAGTTATTAAAATATATATTCTAATATATATATATATATATATAATTATTATTTAAATTTAAGTTAATTTCAAAATTAAAGGGAGAGAGTTGCAACTCCCTCCCTAAAATTATTATTTAAATTTAAGTTAATTTCAAAATTAAAGGGAGAGAGTTGCAACTCCCTCCCCTTAATTCGCTCAATCAAGCTCCGCCTTTGAGCGATGGCCAATCTCTTACTGCCCTATCACGTAAGGGAGAAGAAAGACTGAATGTGTGAAGCATACGGGGGCTAAAGGCTTTTTTTTTTCCACAAGAACTTCATCTTCTTCCTAGAAGATTTTATAGAAGGTGCTCTCTGATTTTTTCCCAAGAACTCACATATTTTTTTTCTCTAAAATCTCTCCCTCTTCCCAAAAGATTTTAAAGCCCACACCTCCTGAAATTCTCAACCCCTAAAGAGAATATAGAAGGTTCAACTTGTGGTGGTGTCTTGCCGTGGTTCTTGGAAAATCAAAATTTTTAAGTTTCGTGATCAATTAGGAGCGATTACATGAAGACTATTAGCTTCAAGGGTAAGTTTATTATTATTCCCTTCTCACTCCTTTCTAATAAGCATGTTGTAAATACTATGTTGATGCATAATTAATGTTCTGTGAATTTTGATTCTGTGAAATATTTAAAATTGGGAACGATCCCGCTTCCGTTGCGGACCTCACAATTCTTTCAAATACATTATCAGCTAATGCTAAATGAATGTCTGCCATAGCATTCTCATCCATCTCGTTTCATTTGTTATCATTTGTGCTCTCCGTCAGCCTCTCATCAATGGTTGCAAGGCAATTATCTTTTCTCAAGAAAGCCTTCATCTTCAACTTCCACAACGAGAAATTAGTTTCATTGAACTTCTCAATCTCGAACTTTGTTGTCATTACTTCTATCACGAAATATAAACAATCTTCAATCATGCCTTTTAATTTGGGTGAAAATATTTTACTTATTTTCTGATGTGGTCGATCCACCTACTAGTGGCAACCACAGAGCATATGATAAATAGATATTAATACACAAAAATAAACCAAGCTTTGATACCACTTGCAGAGAAAAAGGATTGTGATCGAATAGAGTAAAATCGCAATTAAAGTAGATTGAGAATAATAATAGTGAAGAAGAAGAAATGAGAGAATAACATACAGTAATTTTACATGGAAAATCCTTAAACAAATTTTTGGTAAAAACTATGGGCAAAGATTGAAGAATGCCACTATATGAAATAGGATTTACAAGCTTTTTTTTCCCTTATAGAGGAACACCAAGTTCTCTTACAAGAAGAAGCTCTCTCTATTTTATCTCACTCATTTGTTGGAGATTTTGGGATGGTTTGGCAACCATAGGTCTTCACCTATTTATAGTCCAAAAAAAACTTCATCAAGCAAATCTAATGACTCCAAATTGTTCTTGATGTATGTGAATGTTCCAATGGCTTCAATTGCCCTAGAGAGATGTGAAAGATCAAATGATCATGAATTGATCGTGAACAATGTGTAAGATCCAATGGCCCAAAATTTCTCCAAGAAACTTCTTAATAATAAATAAGTTTCTTAAAAAATCTTGATAATTATCCAACACGAATAACTGATATTATTCATCAACCATGGGATTTAGTGTCATTTTAAGGTAATTTAGAAAATATTTGTAAAAATAAGGTGATTTGCAAAAAAAGGGAGTGCTTTTTCTCAAATTAATTCATTGTTTTTTTTTTTCATCTTTGTTATTTTAATTATATTTTATTGTGAATTTGAGGAGTACAACGAGAATTCGGATATGGAACAAATATAATATATTAATAAAATATATTTAAAATAAAATAAAATAACTAAATAATTAAATTAAATAAAGAAAATCATAGGAAATGGAAAAATATGGAAATTTCTTGCAAGCCTTTTGGATTTCTTACTAATACGTGTGCATCTTACAAAACTCATCAAATGTCATTATTAGACAATTTGACAAGTAGGGGTGGATTATATGGACACTAATACAACACTTGGGAAAATGAGGGTATGACACATGATTAATGGACATTAAGCATGAACATCTAATAAGCATCTATTATCATAATATTTATAATATCTTTTTCATATTTGACACATTTTTTATTTTAGATTTTTTAATCTTTTATACATTTTTTGCTCTTGATTTTTTTTTAATCTTTTAATCAAATTATAATGTATATATAATTTTCAAAACTTGTAAAGAAATTATGGTTGTTTTAAAGTAATAGTTGGTCATTAAATCAACAAATTTCGTTCCACATTACAAAAATAGATAACATTTTCTAAAAACCAAATCATAAAATTTGTTTAACAAAATCACACTATTAATATGTAAAAGAATGGGAAGTAATGGTTATTTTAGCCCTCGTTTTGCTACAATAAAATTATTTACAGCTGAGTAGTCAATACTTAAAATGACCAATTCTTCCTCCCTCCAATGTTTTCAATGACTTCACTCATTGATGATCAACTCTGGAAACCAATTCCAATGAAGACCATCTCTGACCCCTAATTTCAACGACTAGCTCCTTCGAATTAAACTTGAGAATAAGATTTTTAAAAAACCCCAGGAATCTTTTACAACAATATCTACATTTTAATTCAATTGATATAATTTAATAACTTATTTTCCTCGAGTTGATTAACAAATTTTCTTTGAATTGCTTATTTTCAAATTTTCAAAGTGGCGGGACCATCAATGGATGGAGTCATTGAAAACAATGGAGGGGAAATTGATCATTTTAAGTTTTAACCACTAGGTTGTAAATAATTTCACGGTAGCAAAATGAATGTTAAAATAACCGTTACTTCTCATTGTTTTACATATTTATTGTGTGATTATGTTGAGTAAACAAATTTTATAATTTGGTTTTTAGAAAACATTATCTACTTTTAATTTATTGATTTAATGACTAACGGTGACTTTAAAACAACACTATTTTCCTTACAAGTTTTGAAACTTATATATATTTATAATTTGGTTAAAAGATTAAAAAAAAACATATAAAGTAAAAAATGTATAAACGATTAAAAAAAATCTAAAATAAAAAATTTAAGAAAATTAGAATAACAAAGATGAAAAAAAAAAACAATGAACTAATTATAGAAAAAAGATGCACGGTTGAATTGGCTAAACACGCCAAAGAAAAAAAAAAGGAAAAAAATGAATATTCAATCTCTCCAACAGAGTGAAGTAAATAAGACAACAAAATGCCTATATTTTTGCAAATAGTTTGCAAATTGCGTTATTTTTTCAAATACTTTCTAAAACTATCACAAAATGACACTAGATCCTCGACCAAGTCGCGAATCTCCATTCCAACTTAAAATAATAATTATAATAATAAACCAATATTAGTCAAACATTTTCCAATAATACCAAGAAACAAAGTAGGCAGAGTCCACAGATTTACTGTCGCAATTGGTTGGAGAAAGGGAATACCATACTTAAATATACACTCTTCATAACATACACTCTAAATCATTTGAAAACGATTTCAAATGGCTCCACATAGAAAGCAAGAAAAAAAGTGACCGTTGTAAATACAGCAATCATCCAGAAAAGTGCTATCCATTACAATTATCCAAAAAAAAAAAAAAAAATCTTTTTGTACAAATTTGTAGAGATGCTATTAATTTCCTAGTACTATTCTTTCACAGGCACTTTAGGTCATCCCTTATTTCCCTTCTCATATCAAACCTCAGGAGATGTGCAGTG
Organism: Benincasa hispida; assembly: GCF_027475165.1. NCBI lineage: Eukaryota > Viridiplantae > Streptophyta > Magnoliopsida > Cucurbitales > Cucurbitaceae > Benincasa > Benincasa hispida. The sequence continues at coordinate 52,115,410 of NC_143479.1, forward strand.
TTTCATCATGGTAGTAAAAAAAAGGGTTAGTAATTAGCTACAAAACCGTAAACTATGAATATGAATAAAAAATTTTCTTATCTTCTTTTCTTCCGTTCAAATATCTATCTTCCCTTGTAGAAATCATGGCATAAAGTTGCTTAGCAGTCTGTGAGATTTTCGCAATGCTTCTAAGAGGATCTTCAATCTCTTTGCGCATAGCAATCACAATTAGCCTGTATTCTGCATCACACAAGGACATTATAGGTTGACAATTTGCCTATTTGTATTTATAGCATCATGAATAAGTAAAAGATAATTTTCCTAATTAAACACCCTAATGGAAGGTGTCTATATAAAAATAAAATTCTAGGGATTAGTCGTCTCTCTACTTGATCAAGTAGTTTTTCTCTCTACCATGATGACCTAATCAAGTTCTACGGGAAGTTCAAGAGAGCAAGATTAATGAGTTCACATAGACAATAGTAACTGATGGTTCTCTCTCTCTTCCCCCACCCAACAACAATCTCCAATTCTCTAATCAACTATTTTGATGGCCCTCAAAATTGGGTGATCAGATTCTAATTTCCTATTTCTCTATGGGATAAATGACAGTTGTAACTTATATGATTGAAGATGTTTTATGTAAGTTTGCTCACTTTTCTGGATTGAGCACATTAGCAGAACCATTGGAATGGAGACTAAAGGAATGAGTCAATAACTAATGGGATGAGGGATGGGGGATTGAACTTTCAAACTCTAAGGAGGAAAACCATGTCAATTTATTGTTGAGCTAAGCTCACTTTGGCTACTGAGGGAATGAGTTGATCGAAGGTATTACTCGTTGGAATTTTAATAAATGGATTGGGACTATCCTTGTTTGAACTTATTTATAGCACCTATGCTACACAAATATATGCAACCCAAATCCATATGTAGTTTGTTTATATGTCCATCCATATGCTTTTTCATGAGTGGTTTGTTTTACATGAATGCACATGCATTCGGTAATATCTACAAGGACTAAAATGTTGTTAGATGCTATGAAACAATATGCAAAAACGATAAAACTCTATGAAGCCGGTTTTCTTATAAAGAGATACTAAAAGGGCCAAATTATACAAAATATCCCAAAGAAATCCCGAGATTTGTATTATAGCTATCAATCTACAAGAATACAGAATTTATAAACAGAAATCTGCCTTGTGAACACAATGTCGTATGTAACAAGCACAAATTGAATACCTAGACTAACAGAAGCAGCAGAAACAACCAAAAAATAAAATAAAAAATAAAAAGACAAACCTGCAATTTTGCTGAGATTGAGCAGACAAGTTGAAGCAAGAACCTTGTGTTCAACTAGCATACTATTTTGCAAGCTATCTTTAAGCATACAGATAATATCTGATATGGCTAAGGAATGAAACTTTGGAGCAGAAAGGAGAGGTAGGGTAAAACTCAACCATGTCAAAGTTGATAGCCCTACCCCCACTAAATCAAGGCTTCCAGTAGCCAAACATTTAGAAACGATCACAAAAAATGATTGCTTCACACTCTTCATCAAGGATAAAGTCAACTTCCTCTGCCATTCTTCAATTGCCTGCTTTTCATCATCCTATAGTTTGAAACCAAACACCAGATAAGTAGTTAGTATATAGGCCAAACTATTCATTCCAGCATATAGTATTTCATGAAATAGCAAGAATAAGGGGGTCGAGGGAAGTGGATTTGTAACGATTAGGGAAGTCAATTTGTAACTATTCAGAAACTATAAAAAAAATTAATTTTATAAAGTTTTCAGTTCTCTTGCTCCATGTTCAGATAATTATTTCAGACAATTTGAGGAGCATGTTCAGACTGAAAAATACCAACATTTAATTAGCCATTAAAAAATTGGAACGTAACTGACAACGACTACAATGCTGAAATTTCATGGCATAACACCACCTCTCTCAAGTGCATTTATCATCTCCTTTCTTCTTTTTTGATGGGAAACATAGTGTTTCGTTAACATAAAAGACACAATTTAAATGACCAATGGAGTTGAATCCAATAGGTCTCCATATCAAACATAGAATAATCGAAAAAGGTTATAGATTTAAACACTAAAAAGGGAAATAACGTTCTAAATCTAATCTAGAGTTCTTTCTTCTCAGTCTTAGAAACTTCAAAAGGTTAAGGTTGGAGAACAAAACAAGTAGATCCATTAGTTGAGAGGAATGAGTGTAGAATTAGAATGATAAGTAGAAAAATTACGAGGTAGCGAGAGAATAATAGCATCAAAGGTTAAAAAATTCTTACTAGCAGAGCATTACCCATATCACACCACTTCATGCTAATGTTAGTGTAATACCCGATATCATTCGTTCATAATATTGGTCATTTTTATATACATTAATCATGAAAACTAAAACCATTAAAAGACTCCTTGTGTAAAAGCTATATCATAGATGATTAAATCAACAAAATAAATGACTATCAATATTCGTTCACATCCATGCACTTCTTTTATGATAGTAAACAGTAGACTCAACTAAAAACTTCTTTGGAGGGATAGGAACACATATATCGATCTTGAATGAGACGTGAGACAACAAGACAAAATACCTGTCCAAGAGGCAATAGAATAAAATAAATAACCCCCCAGCATATACCATAAAGGAACAACAAAAATGCTTTGAGAAGAAACTCCATACTGAAACAAGAAAAATAGAGAGATCCCTAATGTGATGGACCTTCATGTGGTATTGTTCATTGCAGGGATCTTTAATTATTTCCATGAACAATCATCTTGTCTTTTCTTTTTTGTTTTGTTTTTTTCTTCTTCTTCTTTATTTATTTATTTATTTTTTTTTTTGGAAGAGAATAATTTTGAACCTTTTTTTTATAACAATTTCATTTTTAGTTTCTTATAAATTTATTTTTGTTTCCTTCCAATTTCTCAATTATGATTTTCACCTTTCTTCAAGAAACACAATTCAAATTCTAATAACAAAAACATGTTTTGAAAATTTCTTTTTATGTTTTCAAACTCTAAAAACTAGTAGAAAGTGGATAATAAAACAAATGGAAGTAATATTTATAAGTTTAATTTTAAAAAATAAGAAACTAAATGGTTATGCAACTTTAGTAGTTGAAGTTACCAATATCTTTTTGTTGTCCATTTCTGGATTCTCTTCTTTATAGTCAATAGAATTCACTTCACAATTGTTAATAAACCCTGCGTCTTTTAGCGTCGAAATCCCAAACGTCTCAGGCAAAGAAAAGTGCCCCCCCAAAATTAAAATTGCTTTGCAACAGCTTTCTCTGATCTTCTCATTAGTTAAGCTAGAATCAAGGGCTTCGATAATGGCATCAAGAGCTTCTTCCATGTACATGCTGTGGTTCAGAGATTCTACCTACAATACCAATATATCTCATTAATCTAATTGTATGCCTGAATCCATGCATAAATGCATATCTTAATGTGCAGGGGGGCTTAGGTTTAGATAGAACACTGAAATGGACATTCAACTGAACCCATCCTTTTTAAAAAAAAAAAAAAAAAAAAAAAAAAAAACCAACTTGATGGAGCTAAGCACCAAGTAATTTTCAAATCTCATGAAGCATAGTTAAGAATAAACAAGACAGAAGTTAACAATGATATACTTCTTGACACATTACAAAGTAGAACGACACCAATTTTCAAAGCAATAAATAAAGTTTGCATTAGTAAGTGCCTTTTAATAATCAAAATTCAAGAAAGTTACCACTAGGTTGAAGTGTAACAGAAGTACAGCAACAAGTGGCCTTTGCACAGGGGGAGAATTTTGGAGGTATACAAGGATAGCCTGCAGTGTATCTTCTGAATCTTCACTCAGCAAGCGGCTTAAAAATAAACTAACATCTTTTCTCCTGCAGCAATGAAAAGGACAATATTAATCGCTAGTCCTTCAAAAAAAATTTCCTTCAACTTAACTCAGATAAGACCATTCCAAGAGACATGTTTTGCCCCCCACAACCAGTTTCAAATGATTTATCTAACATTCCATTCTATATCACTTGAAAGGAATCAAGTTTCCTTTCCCATTGATATCAGTTAACACACTTCGGGAAGAATTTTCAAGAGCCTTCCGCTAGCAGCTACTAACATAACCTTAAAAAAATCTTTTCAACCTTAGGCAGTTACTCTCTCCTCTTAGAGATTCTGCCATCCCCTCCACATCATGATTTCAACGCCTAATCAGACTGTCCCACCCTCAAAGCAACTACAAGTGCTTCGTCCTAAGTTGCCTTCTCCTTGTTTCTTTTTAAATAACTTTATATAAAAAGTTAGAAGTAAAAGGAATGTGTATCATTGTACAACTTGATAGCACAGTCGTTAGAAGAGTCGGGGTAAAGATTTCTGGGTTTCTTGTTAACAACGCCAGTTAATGTACTAAGAAGTAAAAGGAATAGCTATAAAGCGTTGCCAGCTTCTACGAAAGGTAAGTTGGTAAGTATTAAAATACCTCTCGAGGCAAATTAATTTGGTCAGAAGCTGCACGACACTTTCTAATGTCTTAACCTGATTGCTATAAAGTAGATTGACAAGAGAACTTATACTAATTTCATTAGCTATCTGATTTCTGCACTGTCCATCTGCTTCAATACAACAAGATAAGAGTGCCAAAATACGTGTCTTCTCTTCCAGATTTCCCGATTCAAACAGTCGAATAAGAAACCGCAAGTATCCATTAGCCATAAGATAATTGGCATTCTCCATTGCTTTCACTTTGCCACAAGCAGTTAGAAACTGATCTAATATAAATATTGTCATTTCACTCTTGTCTTTAGTCGTAGATTTTCCTGAACTGTTCACTCTCTGAGAAAGGCAGGCCAGAAGATTCCTCCGGCGATTGGAATTCCAATTTTTAATGACACGTTGCAAAACAAGATTCGTAAGAGGAATGGCCAAAGTTTCCAATTTCTTTCCTGTTACAGGACAAGTTCTGTGTCCTTGATCAAGCCATGCCTTGATAGCCGTCTTCTCAAAACTTTGACCAGTTTCCAGGGTCACAGGATCTTCATATAACTGTCCAGTTAAAGGGCAGATGAAGTCCTTAGGGATGTTCAAGAGAGAGGATCTTTCATCAGAGGACTCATAACTATCATGTGGCTCTGTAACATGAAAGAAATAATAATAGTAAGTACATTAATATAGCATAATATACCAAGAGTAGGGTATAAACGTACCTAAGACTTCTTAACTTACCTCTTAAAGAGGGATTAACTTTGATAGGCTGCAGACATAGAATAAAAGATTAAAAAGTACAATTAAAAAATATAAAACAAAAAAAATTATGGAGAATATTGTAAGACCCCTAATCTTGGGAATAGTAGGATTATTAGTAAATGTTAGGATAAGTATTAGAAGGGGCAAATGAGTAATTAGATATGAAGTTTGTCAGGGATTTTAGTAATAAATAGAAGGAGAGGGGTTGGAGGGGGGTGTGAAGAATTTGGTGGGAATTTCCATTTGGGAACTTGGGAGAGACTAGCCCTCTCGAAAGGCTAAGGTTTATCTTGTTAGTTTGTGAGTTTATAGCATATTTCAATACATTTTCCTATATTTCTATAATTGAATTGTCCTTTAGTTTTTCTATATCCTTTAGTACCGTTCTTGTTAGGAGGGTTCCTAACAAATATCCACATATTTACAAGAGAATAGAGTGATGCATGGCTGAAATCTGAAGGATCAAATGATTTAAAATCTTCAGAAGCATGCGAATGACTTACTTCAAGGCAGGGTTGTGCAAGCTTTTGTCGACTATAGCTGTTTTCTTTTGTATGTGGCTGAGCATGCAGCACTTCAAAGTCAATTTCATTATTTTTGCATGTTGTAGAACTGCAGGAATCATCACTACCGTCCATTTCAGATAGAACATTGATATTGTACGTCTTCCATTCTTGTGCTTTACAATTTTCCTGCAGAAAATTATTGAGCATTTAAATATGGTCTGGTCATAGAGAAACAGATGGACAGAAGAATGGCAATTGAGAATAACTAGCATAGGTTAAACCCCTTCTTTTTTCAAGATAGTGAACAAACAGTCCCGTTATAGCAGGAAGAGACTAAGAGAGATTTGTGTTTAGTTTAGAGGTTATATAAACCCTGATCCTTAATACATAGCCGTCAAAACAATTTGGCTCCCACCAATTAAGATTCCGTATATGAATTTCTATGTCAACACATATACCTATGCACTTTATTCTATGGAAAAACAAGCTTAATGATTACACCTTCCATGGCACACAGTTCAGTAGCTAAGACCTGCAATATGGTAGCGATCATTGCAGAAAGTTCTTGATATTGCTAAAGTCCTAAACGACCGACAATCTTTCTTTTTGAAATAGGAAACAAGAAAATTTCATAACAACCTATAATCTTTTTGAAAGCTCTTCAAGTTATCAACACAACAACTAGAGTTAAGAAGGAATATTTATAATGATATAAGACATTGACATGAAAGAAAAAAAAATTGAGGAAATACTTACGAAAGAGGATGTGTTCTCCGTTGTGCTTCCTGTAGAATCCTCATCAGTATCTTGATCAAAGTCTTTAACTGTGTCAGAGTAGTATATCTGTGTATGTTTTGAAACAGTGGAACTAGTAGAGCTTCTGACACAATTGTCAAGTTTCTCTAATTCCCATTCACTTTCAGTATCTGGAGCTCCCTGATTCTTTGAGGTGGCAAACATAGCCTCATATAGTTTTTTACTGACCATCAGATTAGGTGAGACAAAATCACTTGGAAGAGTCGTTGCAGTAGAATTATTAAGAGGACTTTCCTGATGAAATCCCTCAAAAGATGCAGCTGGGACCACGATGGAGGGTTCAGAAGCTTCAATTCCACTGATCCAATCCTTGTAGTAAACAGAAAATTTACAAGTACCAGAATCCAGGGTTTCATAATACACTGTGTCGAGAAGTTTCTGGTTTCTTGACTGGCTTGGAGTATTGACTAATGAATCAGCTTCATGGTCATACCAGGAATTTATATGTAATAGATGTGGAAGAAATAGTTCGTCCCATAGTTCTGGAAACAAAACGATCCGTGCCTGAAAGGGCAGATTGCAAAATACTTGTAAAATATGCTTGGCTGCACTATTTTCTTTATTTTGTATCTTGAATATTATACCGAGATAGAGATGCGCACAAGCAGATAATTTTGAATTAGATGTCCCAAATGTAAAGCCATCCTTTAAACCATTTGTATTCAGACCTGCTATCATACTCAGCTGCAATAATGCTTTCTTTAAATCCTTTTCAGTTGACAGTCCTTCAACAGCTTTTTCTACTACGTCAATTGCTTGTTCAAGGTTGGCAACAACCTTGGAACTGTTGCATTTTTCAACTCCATTAACATTCAGTGGGTTGAAACTATTTTTCCGAAGCATCAAGCGGAAATCCTTGTCTTTGAGGAAATATTTAAGATGACCATTAATGATAGAAACCACAGCTCGGACAGCAACTACATCTAAAGCAGGAATAGAAACTGAATTTACAAAAGTATCGTGTGTTTGACTGTGATCATCTTCAAAGTTTCTCCAAATGCTTGTACTGTCGTTGGTTTTATCATAAGATCTCTCTGGAAAATATACAGCTGTCTTATTGCAATGATGAAAATTTATACGCCCAAATAATTTTTTCTTCAAACTGTTTCTTTGCCTTTTTTCCACATCTATGTTCTTCACTGACCACCTCTCTTTATATTGCTCCTTTTCTTTGGCTACACATTTTACTCCATGCTGGACATGCACTTCATTAGAATATATGCCCTTGCAATTCTCATTTTCTTCCTCAGAAATATATCTATCTCCTCTTTGTGGTTTATCCTTGGCTAAATTCACAAGGCATGGTTTTTGTTCTATTACACCATCATGTCTTTTCCCATCAAGTCTCTCCACGTATTGTTTATTTGACTTTTCATCTCTCTTTTCTCTGTATGTAAAATTACCTCCTTCTGCCAAATTCTTCATTATACCTCTTGAACGAAAATCTCCACTAGAGCTATGCCGGAGTAGAGAAGGCTTCATAGTGGTTCTACCTTGACCACCCAGATCAGAATCTAAGTTTCTTATTTCTTGGGAATCATCGTTAGAGGTGCTTGTGGCATGTGATTTGAATGGCCCTTTAGACTTCCTTAACCTTCTTTTTCCTCTAAAACCTTCTTCAGCAAGAAGCTCCTCCAGAGATGAAGCCATTGACTCTGAATAATTTCCTCTGCACTAAATCATTTGGTAAGTTAAAAGAGGTCCTCGGAAACTTTATTTTAAATGCTCGGCCCAATTGGGCTGAAGAGTGGGATACATTTTTGGTCAAACTCATGCAAATGCACTTCTAGCATATTGAATGTTCTGTAGTCATTGCACATGAACACAAAACTGAAAGGAATTATGATTCTCGTTTTACCATGAGTACTCTTAAATTAAAAGAATAATGTAAAAGTTGAAATTCAAAGTTCTCCCTCTAATTTATCTCCTAAATTTTAAGAATTGAAAATTTATATTTATTAAAAATTTAGGATGTATGTAACACTCCCCCACCACCACCACCACCCCCGCGCACAGCTTAATGAAAACAAAGGGAATGAGCAAAGGCAAAGCAAGCACGAATACATCCAGATAGAATTTCCATATCCCCACGTAAACCACTTCTCCTTAAAATTTTACAAGAACATGATTGACCCAGCAAGTATCCACTCCAGTATGCCACAATAAATGCAAAGACGAGATAAAAAAATTATACAAAAAGACAAGGAATGAAAACTTACCTAAAATGATGAGTCCTGGGGATGAGTGTCTTCTGTTATTGATAACTGATCAAGCAAGAGAAAGATCAGAGTTGTTATAGATTCAAAAAATAAGAACAAGCTGCGAAAATCAAACATCTAAGTGATTTTAAATGAAATGATTCAACAATTTTTGTCTAATTCAAAATCACTCCAAAATACACTTTTAATCATTCAAAATCAATTTGAATGGTACGCAAATCATGTTTAAAAGTGTATAACCAAAAATGATGATTACATGCAGATCCTGAATTGATTTTAACCGCTACAAAATCACTCCCAAAAATGGTCTAAATTTGTAACCAAAAAATTAGAAGAATCACTCACCACTTGGGTGTGCCTTAGAGTGGGAATTTCATCGAACATCTAGAGGCATAAAAACCCAATACGAAAAAATGAGCCGATCCTCCTGTAATGGCTTGAAACTCCAAATGGGGTTCCAAACTGGGAAACACAGGGAAAGTGGAGGAAGCTTCGGAAATGACGAGGATAGAATAATGGACATGGTAGAAGATAAAAGGGCGCCATATAAAAGACTGCAGAAGACAGAAAGTTCCAAAGAGAGGAGAGAGAGGAAGAAGAAGGGACTAACACTGGGCAACAAGGGAAATGATGGAATGGGAAGAGTGACAAAAGAAAGCCGACGAATGAGAGAGATGTTTGAAAGAGGACCTCGTCAATGGAATGAAATGAAGGATTTTTGTTTTTGCTGTCATCTGTGCTCTGTTGAGTCGGTACTTTGAGCATTCACTCTTCAACCGTTTCAACTGCCGCCCGCCCTGTCTTTAATCATTTTATAATTCTTTTTGTTTGGTTTTTTCTTATTTATTTATTTAGGCCAGTTTTCGTTTTCCTTTTTTTTTTTTTTTTAATTAACCACTTCTTCCACATCTAAGTTTTTTGCTTTGTTATTCACTTATGTTTTCAAAAACCTAAGCCAATTAAAAACCTAAAAAATATAGTTTTAAAAAAACTAAGAAATCAACTATTGTACTTAAAAGAAATATGCAAATCATTGTAAGAAATTGAAAGAAAATTGGTTTAGTTTTTTATAGCACAAAAAATGTGTCATCTTCCTCTTCTTAATTCGAGGTCGTTACAATGTTTAATTTATTTATTTAGTATTTTTACAGATTTTGAGCACCTCGGAGGTAGAATTGATCGTTATGAGCCATTCGGAGTTAATTTAATTAGGAGCTAAATTGAGTAATCGACTTCAAAGGAACTGAAATGATGAAAATTCTTCTAGGAAAAGTGTTGTTAAACTCAACCGAGCGTAGCATTACGTTGGAAAGCAGTAGCTGGCCATTTCATACAACGTCGCTACGTTGCCTTCAGTGTAATTACGCTTCAGATGTTGACAGAGGCACTCAATGCGCATCCACGCAAGAGCGTAACGCCACCGTATCGCTACGTCGAAGTTTACGCTGCAATTTGTAAAGGACACCGTAATTACGCTTAGCTCAGCGTAGTTACACTACCGTGATTGCTATATAACAATTTCTTCATTTAAGGGCAAAAAAACAACTCCATTCTACCCCAACCAAATTTCTTCTCCTTCTGTCTCTTCCACTTGTATTTTTCTTTCTTTTCCCTCATGTAATTGATGAAGATGATGCCGAAATTTGTCTTCTTCATTTCATGGGAAGGTAAGTTTTAGGTTTTCTTTAGTTTAGAGTATTTTAGGATGAACTCTATGTAATTTTGGGAGTTTTGTTTGAATGTGATTTTTACATCTTGACTATGGGTTTCTTTTCTGATTTTATTCCTTATAAATGGCATGATTTTGTTATTGATTGACAACCAATACTTTATTATGTAATTTAAACGCTTGAGGTTAACTTGTGATGTATGAGATGTAATTATGAGTTAATTTATAAGAAGCAAAAGGTTAGATAGACTTGTAATTGGTTGTCTATGACTAAGAGCATTGTTCCTATTGACCTAAGGGAAAGCATATTGAATGTTTAACTAGACGACGAAAATTAAATATTTATCCTAGCGTAAGCCCTAAAGCGTAATGTGGTTGGGTAAATATGTTTAAGTAATTAGGACCGTTGGTTGCATTTCCAACCAATTGGGCTAGGCATAGTTAAGAAGCTAAAATTACATTTGAATAATTCAATGAACAAAGTTACATTGAGTCATTCTGATCTTTATCCTCTAAGCTAGAATGCCTCTATTAGTTGCATTTCTGCACTTTATTTTCTAAGCATTTCCAATTATTCAATCTGCAACAACCCCCCTCCCCTCCCCTCCTCATTGACCACTTTAACTAAAAATGAACATCGAGGAATTAATCTTCCATGCTTCCCTGTGGTTTGACCCCGGACATTCCACTTGTGTTACTAGTTAGTATAAGTAGTTAAATCGGTAAGATTATAAATTTATTTGATTTGTGGTCTTTTGGGAGGGACACTAAAAAGGCCCCGATCAAATTGGCATCGTTATCAGAGAAGCCAATTAGTTCTTTTTGGTAGATTTTTAGTTAAAGTTTCTTTTGTTTTGATTTGTTTTCTTTTTGAGTCAGTTGAGCATGATAGGATTTCCAAATCAATCTTGAACGTTCAAAAGTCGAATTGTAGATCTTAATGACGAGGTAAGTGGGCTTAGCCGCCAAATTACCAAGTTAGCCTCCTTGGTTGGCCACATGATGGGATGGAGTTAGCAACAAGCAGAGGTATGTAGGAGTTACCTACTTGGGAGGCATCCTACGCAAGCATGCCCGAGGTTGCAATGGATCCCGGCATCCCAAGGATTCGTCGAAAAGGGGTATTATGATCTTTTGGACTACAAGTCTCATCGTTTTATATGGGAGGAGTCCATTGTCCATGGATACTCAGGATGGCAACAAAGCATGGACATCCAAGATTTCACAACACCCCACCAGTCGACTCATGCTCAATTTCAAGGTCAGGTAAGTCTCTAGAGGCTTTGGTTTTGGAGCTTGCTGACAATACTTTTGAGTTTCAGCAAGACAACTTCCGTAGGTAGTAGGAGTTCAAGTGCTTCCAGCAAGATAATCTTTACCCCGAGGCAGAGGCTAGAACTGATTTGTAAAGTCTCAGTGACCTTGTTACTCGGCTTGCAACTTCAGTTGGGAGGCCAGATGAGTCGTTCCCAGACTATTCCTTGGAATTGCCAGACACTCAGAGGCATGAGGTGGTCCATATCGACGCGGTGGAGGAAGAGGTACCACTTCTAAGAGATTCGTGCCCAGGTATAACTTTGGAGTTCTTAATTTTTGAACTTATTAATAGCTCTTTTCAGTTAGGATATTCAAGTTCAGCTATAAAGCATGGCCGACTATGTTACCCAGCTAATGGAGGTCATGCAGAGATTAGAGAGCCAACTAGAGCAATCCATCATTTGTACCTCAGAGGTAGAATTTCTTGCGGAGTGCTACTTCTCCAGTAATGACGAGGATATCACGCCATGCTTGCCAATTTGTGAGGCTAAGGAGGATCCCAAGCCTAAACCCGACGGCTTCCAGGTGATAGAGTTAAAGGCAAGAAAAACTCCATCATGTTCTAACTCCTGGTATTTCGTATATTTTTTAGTTCTCCCTCTCTAGTTCTCATGAGTCTATTGAATCTTATTTCATATTTAATTCTCCCCCTCTAGTTCTCATGAGTCTATTGAGTCTTTTTTTTCTTTAGACTCTCTAGAGCCATTTGAGTATTGTTGAGTCTTTCCTTTCTTTAGACTCTCTAGAGCCATTTGAATCTTTTCATTCTTTCTTTTTCCCTTTTTTGTCTAGTTCAAAAAATTCACAAATTTGACCTATCTAGTTCTCTTTAAAAGATGAAGAGTCTTATAGCCTTACCAAGTTATATTGACTCATCTAAGAAGGGACCAAAGAAATACAATAATTTCTTTATGCTTGACAAGGATCAGATCACGTTGAGCAACTAACGTTAAAAATTTTCCCTTCCTAGGGGGAGCCAGGTGAAAAAAAATTACTGCTTTTCTTTATTGGTTTCATAGCTTAGCTTCTTCTTTTTCTTTTTTAGGTTCCCTTCCTTTTCCCTAAAAGAAGAAGAAGATCAATTCAAGCACGAGTCTTCATACCATCATCCCGTACTAAAAAATATCATCAGATGAGGTTTTCTGTTCCCTTGACTCTTTTATTTTATTGGGCTTAGATTAGAGATACATTAGGGATAATGTATCATTTTAAGTTAGGGGTGGGTATGTTGTGATAGTTTAGGGACCTTAAGCGTTGTGCTCGAACTATGTTTGTGTGCTTAAAATACTTGCTTACTCTTTTACTTGGTTTGTTATGATGGATAGTTGATGACGCACCCTCTTTGTGATTAGATTTGCATGAAATAATGTGAGCATAATCATGATTTTTAGCCTTTTAAAAAAAAATCTTATCTCTCATGCATCTTTAGGTCCTTTGTCTAACGAAATTAGGTCTTGCATGCTTAGAATTGTATTACGTGGCTTATATTTTTGTTGTCAGCCTAAAAGGCCTAGGTGATAGGTGTTAAGTGATTGAAAACTCAACCTAGTAATGCATGCCTAAGTTTTTTGTTAAACTTTTGTTTTGTATTGTAAAAGTCAAATATAATTTTAGCTTCTTAACTACGGGCAAGTTTGGATTATCCTCCCCCCTCAATTTACCACTTTAACTAAAAATGAGTTTTGAGGAACTAATCTTTCGTGCTTCCCTATGATGCAACCTCAGACTTGCCACTTGTTCTACTAGTTAGTATAAGTAGTTAGTTCGATGAGATTATAAATTTATTTGATTTGTGGTCTTTTTGGAGAGACACTAGAAAGGTCGCGATCAATTTTCAAGAACAAAAAACAAAAAATGAAATAGTTACTAAACGGGGTCTTAATGTTCTGTTTTGGTTTAAATATTTTACATCAGTTCATTTTGGCTTATATGCTTTCAAAATGTCTACTTTTATCAAAATACTTTTAAAAAGTGATCAGTTTATTCTTTTCATTTTTTTTAGCATGATAATTCATTCACCATACTCAATTAAATAAAAATGGGCATTAAGGACACCAACTTTATAAGTCAGTGTTAAATAACTCAACTCTACCAATTTCATTAGCGTTCATTGTTAAAGTTTGCACATTTATCGAGAAATTTTATCTTCCTCTCTTTCTCTCCTTAACACATTTATCAAAGAACTTCATCTTCACAACTATGTACCTCAAATACAAACTTCCTTTTATTACATTAATTAATTAAAACATCAAGCTTTAAAAAAAAAAAATTAACTCTTACCTTCTTCTTCTACTATAAATTAAAAGTTTATGGTAGTCAATCAACTTAACAACGATACCCATCTAGTGTTGTGGTCGAACTAATCTATTAGTTTATAAGTTTAAAATTCAACACATTTGTTAACTATTAGGTAATGGTTATAAATTTAATGTTTAAAAATTTATTACCTTTGTAAGTTTAAACATCGGTAACTATTAGCAAATGGTTACAAATTTAGTTTAACTAACGATAAAGAAAATTTGGGTATAAGATGTTGATGAGAAAACATGGGAAGAAAACACCTTTTTAAAAATAATAAAAGATGATTAGAAAGTTACAAATCACGAAATTTTAAGAGTTAAAATATGTATTGCACGTGATAATACAAAATAATAATGATAAAAAAAAAATTAAAACTTTTCAAAACTAAACCTTATAAAATAGTTTTACATCTCAAATGTATAATTGTACAGTAACACAATATATTAAATCACCACTATAACGCGTAAATATAAGTTTTCAATGTGTATACGTTTAACATAAACTATTATAACGATCTTAATTAACATTATTATTAAAAAAAAAAATCTTAATTAAAATTTAAAAATAACTTACTTTTACGTTAAAATGAAAACTATGCTAAATTTCATTCAATTTGTTCAAACTTAATTTTTTTTTTTTTTTTTAAAGGAATACACAAGCATTTTCATTTAGGAAAAAACATATTATTAAGGGATTCTTTGGAGGTGCAACATGAGATGGTATAACATGGGTTGGTATATCATCTCAATGTTTGGGGGCCCATTATCCTATCTCACCAATCTGAATTGTTTGTGGGCCCATTTTCCTTCCGTGTTTTGTATCTTACCGTTTCATTTTCCTCCACGTATCGTATGTCACGTTTCATTTTCCTTTTACTTCACGCATATCGGTAGTCCTCTCTCTCACGTCTCTCTCAACCATACTCGATCGTTCATACTCGATCATGCTTGAACATACTCGATCATACCCGATCGTTCATACTCGTTCATGCTTGAACATACATGATCATACTCAATTGTTCATATTGGACCATGCTTGATCATACTCGATCATACTCGATCGTTCATACTCGATCATGCTTGATCATACTCGATCATACTCGATCGTTCATACTTGATCATACTCTATCATATTTGTTCATACTCGATCATATTGTTCATACTCGATATAGCAGAATTGAACTTGATGCTTTTTATTTCTCGATAAAGATATATTTATACATCATATAATAATGTAAAAAGACCATGAAGGAAAAGGTATTGCAGGCGCTTGTTGGACAAAACTAACTAATTACGTTCTCGGTGTTTGCAAGTTGTTTTGTTATTATTTTTTGTAACTTCCCCTAGTCTCTTATTCCATAGGTATCATATATTTGTTGATTTTTTGTGACTTGTACAAATGGCTCGTGGCATGTGGCTCTTAAATATGGATGCAAATATTTCTAAGTTGTAAAATGGTCATGTATAAGGTTATCAAATTATATAAAATCTTTTGAGGGGAATGATTTTATGAATTTCATATCCGGTCTTTTTTTTTTTTTTTTTATCAGTGGAATGAATTTAATGAATTTATATCCGATCTAAATTAACACTATTTTGTAAAACCATTTGGCTTTCTTTGATGAGAAGTTTGGAATGAATAATATAACGTTTAACTGTATACCATATCTTGAGATTGGAAAGAATAAAAAATGCAATCAATGTCTTATTCCAAATAGGATGGATACAATAATTGGATTATAAGATTTTTAAAAAAAAAATAGGGTTCATATAGGCAAATTATTATAGAGTACAAAAACTAAATCAAATAGCACTAACATATGAAATCTGCACACCTAAACACAGACATAATAACTCTGCACACCCAAACACAGACATGTAAACTCATACATAATAACTCTACACACCCAAACACAGACATATTAACTCAGACATAACAACTCTACACACCCAAACACAGACATCAGAATTCTGCACATCAGAACTCCTAACATCCTATATCATCTCAACGCCCCAAACAATCTCTAACTTATATGCAAAAGCCCACTGACCCTTTATCGACCTCAATCAAACATCTAAGCCAATCGAAGAATGTATGAGACCAACAACAAGAAGAAGGGTGGCCAATGCACGGGTTGCCACATGATGGGCCAAGTTATTACACTCTCTTTTAACACGTGCATTTGCATGTGGTAAAACAGTGGAAAATTGTCGATTTTTGACCTAGAAAGTTTTTTCCGACTAAAAATAACCTCATTTTAAAATCTACTTTTTTAACCTATTTTTCAACTTTTTAAATTTTAAGTGGAGGGATTCACCATGTAAAAATACAATTTTGCCACTCAATATAATTCGAAAGGACAAATGTTATCATAAAGACTTCTTCTTCCCATGGAAGTTACGATTTTCTACTTCTTCTTCTTTTCATTGAGTTTTCAACCATTGTTGGACTCTCTTCTCGCAAAGACTCCCCTACCTTTATAAAGAAGACCCATCTTTTGTGGTTGTTGGACGTCTTCTGTTTCCCTTTCACCCGATTCGAATTTTGACAAAAGGTACACAAGTACCTTTTCCATTTTCTTTTTTTCTAAATGATTAATCGATTCTATTTTTTATAGGGACAGTCTGTGTGATTTCTGGTAGGAATGTGTAGTGAAAAACCCCAAATTATTTTTTATCAACGACATATTTTTCATTTCATCCTATAAAATATGTGTTGTACGGGGGTAAATGTTTGTATGGGTTCGATTTTGCATTTTTTGGGTGTATTGAACTTTACGAGACAAATATCTCATGAAGTTGTTACAAATATTTGTCTCGTGAAGTATTCGCAACAGTGAAAAGTTTGTAAAATAGCTTGAAAGCTCTCTGTCAATTGTCTCATAATGTTATAAGTTTGTCTTGTGAAGTTACTTGACGAGACAAAAGACAGAAATCAACTCAACTTTACTAGAGATAAAAGTCAGTCTTTTGTCTCGTAAAGTTGAGTTGATTTATGTCTTTTATCTCTTCAAGTAACTTCACAAGACATATATATAACTTTACGAGACAAATGACAAACTAAGTCGTATGTCTCGTAATGTTGTAAGTTTGTCTTGTGAAGTTACTTAACAAGATAAAAGACAGGAATCGACTCAACTTTACGAGACACAAAAGTCTTTTGTCTCCTATTGTCTCGTAAAGTTGAGTTGATTTTTATCTTCTGTCTCGTGAAGTAACTTCACAAGACATATATATAACTTTACGAGACAAATGGCAGACTATCTCATTTGTCTCGTAACGTTATAAATTTTTCTTGTAAAATTACTTCACGAGACAAAAGACTTACTTAAGAACCCAATTTTACGAGACAAAAGATAGTCTATAATCTCGTAAAGTTGAGTTGATTTCTATCTTTTGTCTTGTGAAATAACTTCACAAGATGTTTAGAACATTACGAGACAAATAACAGAGAGCACAACTCAAGCTATTTTACAAAGTTCATGAGATGTTGTGAATACACCCAAATAACTTTGGTGATGGCTCTCTGGCTTCTTTCTCGTGAAGTTCGAGCTAGCAGGGTCTTTTCTTTCACTAGAGATTTTAACATTGTACCATGTTTCGTGGCACGTATAGGTAATTATTATGGAGCCGAGGATCAAGCCAACGAGATACTTTAAGGCTTTGTTATCTTCATGTTCTCATATGGCTAAGACTTGTATGGTGATCAGTATGAAGTTAACGAGGGTTCAGTTAGACATGTTTAGGCAGACCATATTCGGACTCATCTTAGATAGTACTCTCTCCCTCAATGGACAACTGATACATCACCTACTTCTTAGGGAGGTTGTGGATGATAGACCAAACGTAATTTCCCTGTTTGGGTCTAGGGTGTCATTTGGTAAGGAAGAGTTTGACCTCATCACTGGGTTTAAGGTACGGACGCGAGTGATAGGGAGGGAGAAGAAGCAAACTATACCATCATCGGTATAGTGGATGATTGAGAGATTTTTTGTAACTACGACTAGAGTAGTGTGATTTTCGAAAAGACAAACAATAGTCTTAAGAGAGCTCTCACCAGTGATATCAATCAAGTAGAACCCAGGATGTTAGCTAGATATAGCCTGTACAAATTCCCATTCGCCTTACATGTTAGTTCACATATGTATTCTATGTGTTCTTTCTTCTCCATTATCGTCAATTGTTTTTCATGATTTGATTCTATCTTCCTGTTTGTAGTTGTGGGCATATGAGACGATTTCTTTGCTCAGAAACCTCATTACAACTTGAACTCGTGAGACAGTCATTCCACATTTGTCTCGATGGGAAAGCAAGAAAACCTCAACATATGCCTTATTGGATAGAGATATTTTCAATCCATGATGGGTAATGGATTTAAAATTCTTTTGATATTTTTAAGTTTATGTTGCTTATGACCCTTAACTTGTCACATGTAGGGAAATCCGGTTATAACGATACGACTAGTATCAACAGAGGACGAGGTAGCTCACATGCATCGCATAGTTCCTACCCCTGAAGTACTCGTCCTCCTTCCGAGGTCTATTGGTGAGGGTGAGGATCGTCATGCTGAGGGTGATACTGGCCACGATCAGGGTGGCCGTGGTGATGAGGGTGGGGGCCATCACGATAAGGGTGACGAAGAGGGTGATCATGGCATCAAATTGGATCATGTCCACAATGAGAGTGATCACGATAATGATGAGGGTGATTATGGACACAATGACCACCGAGACTAGAACTAGGTGGATGTTGAAATGAGTTGGGTGGAAGAAGTGTAAATTGCACTTGTAAAGACTAAATCTAATAAACTAAGATCAATGGTTATTATATGAATATTTGAACTTTATGTAGAGACATAAAGATGGATCAAGTTCGAGTAAATAGCCAAAACGGTCTATAGTATACGAATAAGGTTGGGTGTCTTATTCTGGTAACACTATTAGATGCAACCCACTCTGCAGTTATTACAATTTGTTGTAAGGTGCTACAAATGAAGTGATCCTGATTCGTTCATGTATTGACATGAGGAGTGGGGGCGTCCTATGCAATGAGTTTGCATAAAATCAGACCAAGAAATAAGTTAAGATTTCTGTTAAACCTATATAGCGAACAGTTGGGTTCGCAACCCTCCCACTACGTCGAAGTTCCCTCAATACTTGAGGTGGATTTGATCTACTAGATGATCCTACTTCAACAACTCTTGTCTTACTTTATAACATTGTTTACTGTTTAAAACTGACTAAATTACTTAGATGACCTAGGTAGGTTGGATTATTAACTCATTTGGATTTAACTGAATTCAAATAAATGAAAATTTTATGGGTTGAGTTGGTTCATGAATTATCCAAACCAACCCAAATTTATTCTTAATTCTAAAAAATATTTTTTTAAAAAAATTACAATGGTAGCAAAAAAAAACATAAGAGTATTTGGATATAGCAATGGTTTTCTAAAATTGTAGATATAGCAAAAAAAAATTAAACCAAAATTCTGACTTTTTTATTTTTACGATTTTACCCTCATTTATGTATCAATAGATATATCTAATATACTTTATATTTTGTTATATCAGTCAATTGATCTACATTATATTTGTTAAATCAATCAATTCTTTATTTAAATAATATCATTTATATAAGTGATAGATCATGACTTTAATTGTGTTATGGTCTATGTTGTTTGTTTGATTATGATAAATTTTATTTTTATTTGTTTTCGTGTTGTTATAGAGTTATTTTTCTTCTATTAGTTCAATTTTGATATAGATGGTACATGTTAATTAAATGCATTAATTTTGTCAAGTGATATAACACATATAAATTATATGAGTTATTCTATTTTACTTTCAAATTTTTTATATGATTTTAATAGTATATAAGTTATATTTTATTTGGTATATCAATTGTATAATAAATATTTCATATTTTGTATATTAATTATATAATTAAGTATTTGGTGTATCAGTAATTTATCAAAACTCATTCAAATTTTATTTAAATTGTAACATATATGTATCAATAGTATATCAATAATCATTAAAAATTTATTTAAGGTACATTTTTAGTGTGTCAATAGTATATCACTCATGATCTAAATCAGCATGTTGTTGAATCTTGGAAATGATCTATATCAGTAATCATTAAAAATAAATTTTAATGAATCTTGAACATATATCACTCTGATTTAATGAATCTTTCTATCCAATATGTATGTTGTCAAGTGGCGTAAATTGAGGAGTTGGAGTTGGCAAGTTTCTGTATGGGGCGTTGGGGGATTTGGTCTAATCGTAAGCTAATTAATCATCGGATAAGGGTGCAGGAAGCTGAGGGGCGTAAGGAGAGAGTGTTGGGCATTTTTTAGAAAATTTGTTACAGTAGTTTTTCTCGGTTCACCTCGCCTATCAATCATTGAGATTTACATGAAAATTTAATTTTTTTTTTCTAACTTATCCATTATTTTGGACTTTCTCAATAAAATCTCGAACAATTAATATCGAGATTCTAAAAAAGTTTCTAAATATTATATAATCAAAACCTCGGTGTATCACGGGCAAAGTTAATACGGGCTTTTCTCGATGAAATCTTGAGCAAATTAACACCGAGATTTTTTATGTTTTCCCAAATCTTTTTTATTTATTTGCAAATTTTGATCTTTTACAGAATTTTAAAATCACGGTGCACTTGAGATCCATTTGAAAAATCATAATTGGTAAATTCATTTGAAAATTTGGAAATTTATATAATTGTGGAAATAAAAATTAGGGTATAGGTTTTAAAGGTTACGTAAAAATTTGATATAAGATATGGTAAAAATAATCGAATTTGAAGAAAACTTGAAAAAATATAAGATCTGAAAAGATTATATAATATTTGAAAAAGTTAGAAGAATCTCGTTATTAATATTGCTCAAGATTTCATGCAGACAAAAAAAACGTGTTAATTTTAAAAAGTAAAACTTCAATAGTGTTATTTCTAACCTTTAAAATTCTCAAGATGTAACTAATATTTGGGTTGAAACTGATTCTCAAATATTAATTAAAGTCATTCATACAAATTCTATGTTTAATTCCTCAATTAGGAAGATTTTAAATAAGATTAGATAGTGAATGAGTAAAAGGAGTCAATGGGATTTTATCTTGAGATTTTTACATGAAAAATCTTTTTTGGATCCTATATTTTATAAATGTCTTTAAATATGAAAATTTTCAAGAAAGCTTTTTAGATATAATTATGGACAATTTTTCCCTTTTCGCATCAACCAATTTTTTTTTTTATTAAACAAAAAATTCCACAGTTTCCAAACATTCTTAGCAATTGAGAGAGAATTTGACAAATTTTTATTAATTGATGTGTTGGAAAGAGAATATGCGTTTATTATATAATATTAATAGTTGAGAATTTTTTCTCCATTTGCAATTAATATGATTTTCAATCCATTTTTATCTAAGAAACATTTTTTGCTTTTTAGTTTTTATGTATATACACAAGGTTTATTTCAGATATATACAACTGTATTTCAAATATATATGAAGTTATTCTAAATGTATTTAGAAAAAGTACAGATTTAATGGTGTCGTATAATATATACTTCTTAACTTAATTATAGCATCATTTCAATTGAGTTATATATTTCACATTCTTTGTCATATATACACATGTATATTTAGTTGTTTTCTAAATATATACCTCCTATTATATGATGCTAATTAGACCATAATCTAAGATAGATGTATTATCAAATTATTTATTATTTAAAAAAAAAAAAAACCAAATTTGTAGAGTTCAAATTCTTAAGCTAGTGCTCGAAATGTTTTAGTAATCTTCTTTTCCCCACAATACAAATATTCGATGGTATACTTGAGGAAGACGATATGCAATAAATTCATATATATTTGAAATTGAAATTGAAAACAAAATATAAAAATATACCCGACCCCTTGTCCATCCATCACAACTTCAACTTCATTGACCAAATCAACCGATGTATATGAATTATTTGAAGTAGACTTAGATATATATATATGAATTATTTAAAATAAACAGTCATGTATATTTAAACAATAGTGTAGATGATACTGTGACCAAATCAAAATTTTGAAATTTTGGGTTTAAAACCATAAGTTTGGAATTTTTGAAGGATCTTGGAGGAAAAATTGGAAAATGTCACACCTATATATATATTATATAAAGTCGAATATCACATAATAACTATATTTAAACAACATTGTAGATGATATTGCATATGCAATAAATCCATATATATTTAAAATTGGGAAAAAAAAATACAAATACACCTAGAGTCGCCATCCATCCATCTGGAATCTTAGGTTCGTTGATCAAATCAACCGATATGTATTGATTATTTGAAATAAAATCGGGGATGTATATGAACTTAAAAATACATTTGTTTAATTATATCACTTATATATCAACATATGTTCAAAATTCAATTTCAAGTGTAACATAAGTGTACCAATAGTTTATCAATATTCAATCAAAATGTTTTTTTTAAGGTATTGTAATTAAAGTGTGGGATGGGGGAATCAAACCTCAAATCTCGATGTCGATAGTACAAACACTATGTCAATTGAGCTACGCTCTTGTTGGCCAATCAAAATGTTACTAACATAGCGGATTGAACTATTAATAAATATAACTTATATACTTTATCTTTGGTATATTAACCAGCTTGTATATCACATATAAAGTATACGGATATATGAGATATAATACTGACATACATGTTAATACACCAATATGCATAAATTTGGTATAATAAAAATAAATATCTGTTTTTATGTTTTTTTTTGCTATATTTGTACATTTTGAAAAACCATTGCTAAATTTGTAAATTTAATAATGTTTTTTTTTTTGGCTGTTTTAGCAAATGCCCTTCTTTTTCTTATGGTACTATATATATTGATTTTAATTTGACTAATTATCATGATTTTTTTTTAGATGATTTATTATCCAAACTCTTTAAAATAATTTTTTAACACTTTAAAAATGTTTTTATAATATAAATTCAAATTGAGTTGTTAAACTTAAAATATATGTAAGTAGTTAAATAAAATTTTTCATATCCACATTTTACTTATTTTTATAACAAAAATTTAAATAACCAACCCAACTCAAATATTTATGGTTGGATTGGGTCGAGTTCATTATTTAATAACGGTTGATTATGTTGAAGAAACTCACAACTCTAACAATTGGGTTGGATTCAAAAAGTGTTTCAATCCAACTCAACCCAATCTATGAACACCGCTAAAATAAATGTCCTCATAATGATTGGATCTCAGAGAAAAACTATCTTACACTTCAATATAAAATTTTAAGAATTAAAAAATAAACAGTAACAAATCATAGGCAAATCATATAAACTGAAGATGATTTTTCAATATATATATATATATAAACTGACGATTCAAAAAGAGAACTAACAGGGCAAAATGGCATAGCTTAGAACTGGGCAGGAATTCACCACTAAAATAAAAATTTTACAAAATTGATTTTATCTCATGGGAGAGATGAGTTGGAGAAAAAGAAATTTTTTTAGAAAACTGGCATTCCTTCACTAATAAATAATGATGACAATGATGGTACAAAATTCAAAACTTCAATCAGAATGTAAGCAGATCATTTTGCCTTTCCATGCTTCGAAGATCCCTTCTTCAATGGCTTCTTCTGGAGTTTCTTATTTGGTTTCAACTTGCTCGACATTGATGAAGACTTTCCTCGTTGGTTTCTTTGTTTCTTTTCCTTTTTCACGTTGTACATATTGACAGCCTGAAAATAAAGATGAGGAATCCATAATAGGCTTAGAAATAATAGATAATTCAAAATGTCAAAACGAGCATAGCTTAGCGGTATTCGGCCTATACTCTTTCGCTTCAGGTTAGAGATGCAAATCTCTATTCTCCCACTTACTTGTACGAAAAAAAATTATAAAATCAAATTAAAAAATGCTTAGAATTTAATGTGATTATAAAAGCCCTTCTTCTCTAGCATACAACTAATTGTCGATACATGTATGCATGATAAATCATACATGAAAATTTATCACAAGATCCATTTGCAACCATGTAAATTATCTGATATAAAAAAGTAACGTGGCATCTACTTATTCCAATTTATAAGATGAAATAACAAAAAGAGGCATGTTTTTATGCTCGAGGCCATGTCATCAGAGTACAAAAGATCGATCGTTTAAAAACCATAGGAGTTGCATTGCATAAAACAAGAAAAATTATCACAAGATCTATTTGCAACCATGTAAATTAGCTAATATAAAAAAGCAACACGGCATCAACTTATTCCAATTTAGAAGATGAGATAACAAAAAGAGGCATGTTATTACACTCGATGTCATGTCATCCGAGTACAAGAGATCCATCCTTTTAAAACCATAGGAGTTACATTGCATAAAACAATAAAATATATGCATCTATTCATCATTCTTAAGTAGAGCTATGCAATTCAGCAGTCATACCTTACTAACGTTGAGAATCTCGTGTGAGTTCTTGGAAATTAATCTGTTAAGAACTTTCTCAGTTTGCTCTTTTTCTTGAGAGCCTATCCCTGTTCCCTCCACTACAGGCAGAAACTGCATGCAAATACAAAAAATGCATCACAACTTTTTACGAGAAAAATAATGTAAACCATAGCATAAATCCAGATCAACAGGTTTATTCAATTAACCTTGCGATATTTTCCTTGATGTTTTGCAGGTTTTTCGCCTGTCAACTTCTTGTCAAATTTTCCACCACTGGCCGTTGAAGTTGCTGCCATTCCAGCTACATTTCCAAGTTCATCCTTGGTAATTTTCTTAGGTGCAGCTTGAGTTCCCGTTATAGGCAAAGCAGTGGCAGCTAGTTGGATATGGCTAAAACAGTGAAGTTTATCCCATCAAGAATAGATTGTGTGAGGAAAGGAAGATATGAATGAAGATGCGAAACATGAGAAAAGCAACATGGATAATGTCTTAGATCTAATAGTTGCCTAAAACATTTTGGAAAAAACATTGATCAAGCTATAAAATTCAATGAAACTCGTGTATAAACTGAGATTGAACAAAGTGTGGCAGAACTTATATCAACAACCAGAAATGACATAAGAGGTAAACCTGGGTAGTGCGCCAACTTTTGCAGCTTGCTTCAGATTCTGTAATCGATTCTTTTCTTGCTTTTCAACTCGCTTTTTCTTATCGGCTCGCCTTGCAGCAAATGGATCCTCCCCAGGCTCTGCAAGAAGAATCAACCATGGTTAACATCCGTTTCAGCACTTTTAACGTGTCATAGGCATAAAGTGCAGCCAGTAATGAAATCCAATAATCAGTTGATTATCTGGATGTCCCAACTCAGTGCATATCTGCAAATCAAGTTCACAAAAAGCAAAAACGGGAAAAGAGAGAGGAAGAGAGGGAGAGGAGGAGGGGAAGAAAAAAAAAACTAGAATAACCAGTAGTACCAATGGAGGGATTAATTATAAAATAAAAATACTACCATCAGTCATCTTGGCCTCAATTATGGGTATGTTCTCCTCATCATTAGCACGATCATAACCATGGCGACGTTTCCATGTACCTGCCTGTTCATCATACACTCTCTTATCTTTTTTACGCTTCTTTATGCCTGCAAAAAAAAAATTAAAAAAACAATAATTATGAATGAAAAATAGATAGCTGTCAAATTAACTAAATTTGTGATGTTACTTCTTCTTTCGGTTTTTTTCCCCTTTATTTTGGAGGGGAGGGAATATGCTATTGCTTTCTTAAATATACCCTAGCATAGGGTGCATATCAAACAACTGACCTTTTTTTTGGGCAAAAAGTTCCCATTTTGTAGGAGGTTTCGGCTTCGGCAACTGGAAAAGGAAAAGAAAAGATCACCTAAGCCAAGAACCACAGAAAAAACATTTGCAGCCACTGCTATTGGATACAGTACGATCAATGACAGTGGTTACCAAGTGAAGAAATTATATAGATTGAAAGAGAAGCAAATGAGATGATAGGTAGAGTGGCACAAGGCCTTACGGGTTTCTCTCTTGGCAATCTTGTAGTAGGAGGAGGCAGCTTCACAAGGGGACCATCTCTGTCTTCAGTTGAAGGCAGGTTGAAGAGATCATTGGCAATAAATTGAACTAACTCTGTTCCCTTTTGCAGACATTCATTCACTAGCTCCTCCCTAGTAATCAAATTAAAATAAATAAATAACTAAAACTAAGCAAAGATAATGGGAAATTATCAGAACTAACCCTTAAATGTTTTCATCTTGCACAACTAGCACCCTTTTGGAGAACTCATTGAAATAGTGTTTTTTCGGTCTTTCCCAACCAAGATCAACCCCGAAATTCGAATAAAATTTTAAACATCCAAACTATTGATTTTTTTGGCTTTCCCATTAGAATCTCAGCTAGGATAAACATCAAGATTGTATATCTTTCCCAAATCTTATACCAAACATTCAAAATTTACTCTTACATGAATTTCCAAATCTTCTTTTTAATTTTGGGAAAGATTAAGTAAGATTTGAAAAAGATTACATATGATCACTCGTCGTGCTAGCCAAGATTCCACCAAAAGTCCAAAAATTTGATGGTTTGGATGTGCGACGAAAAGAAGTTAAATTTTTATCTGAATTTCGGGGTTGGTCTTGGCCTGGGAGGACCGAGAAAAACTTTCTCAATGAGTTCTCCAAAAGGGTGCTCCTAGTTGTGAAAGACTGAAACTTTTTGAGGTTACTTCTGAAGATTTCCCAGGTCCTCTTCAAACAAAACAAGCAATTGTATATTCTAAACATTGAAAAGAGCCTCAAACAGAAGAAAGTTAAGGATTCGTAAGTTAGATATTTCTAATTGGATTGACAAAAATGTAACACTTGGAAGTCACCGAAACAGACATAGATATTCACAATCATGTCCCAATGTCTATATCTACCAGAAACGAAAAAACACAGGCAACCATGTCATCTTCACCGCCAAGGTTCAGAAAACAGAACAACAAAATGTGAATAGTACAATAGCCCAAAGCCAAACTACACCACACAAGTGTTCTTCAATCTCAGTGAGACTGAACATGAGAAATCCAGGGGGGGAGGGGGGAAATCGCTACAAACCCACTTTTTTATCTTCCTACTAATAAATGAAGTTCAAAAAAATGAGGGAGAATTGCACAGTGCAAAGAAGAATCAGTGGTCCAAATATGTTTTAGGAGCGAAGAACAACTCACCTCGAGGAGGGAAGTGAAGGAAAATGATGGTGAGGATTGAACGCCATTAGGTTACCAAGGTCGACCTGGAATGGATGTTGATTTTCGATCTCCATGCTCCGACCACCGTTCTACCTTTTTCCGATTATGAGTTTGATGATTCTGAAATGCAATTTGAGGCGGGCTCTAGTAAACTGCGGACGATTGAGGGCTGCTTTGATACTGAAATTTGAAACCCTAACTATAGTTTTCCTTTTTTCTTTTTCTTTTTCTTTTCTTTTTTTTTTTAAGAAACCCTAATTATTGTATTTCATTTCTTCCCCTTTTTTTTTTATCATTTTTTTAATGGTAAAATTATTATATATATTACAAAATAGATGTCCAATGCCTAGTATCTAAAAGTCATTTGTCATCCTTTCATCTCTCCACGTGTCATTCTTCATGTCTTATTATACATCCTTAAAGTCAATGTAATTTCAGTACCTACTTGTCATTTTGTCTATAAATAGTGACATTATGTATATATTGAATTCATGCACATAGTGGTGAAAATCCATTTCATGATTCCACTCTGAATTCCATATTATCCTGTTTATTTCTTTTCTTTTGGTTATTTGTTTTATATATTTAATATTATATTATATTATATCAATTTTCGCATTTTTGTTGTGCCCCGTTTCGCTCTTCAATTTCACTACATGTTATCATCACGAGCTTTCGTCGTTTCTCCCACTAAAGGTAGGTCCTAAAGATAGGTCAGTTTTCCCTCTTTAATGTAATTAATAAATTAAAGGAAAAATTTCACATATAGAAAAAATGTCCAACTATTTACAAAAATAGCAAAAAAAAATACTAATAAACACTTATAGAAATCTATCACCGTCAGTTTCTATCACTGATGAATATTGATAGACTTCTATCAGCCTCTATAAAAAAAATTAAAATTTTGTTATTTTGTGTAAATAATTTTCCTTATATCTTTCTATTTTTTAGAATCCCCTAAATTAAATGTTATTTGCATGCTTAGTATATATTAAATTTCTTATATAAATAAAATATTTTGTGATGGTGTTGTCATGGCAAACCTTACAAAACTAAAATTCACAACTCTTGACATTAATGGCAATAATTATTTGTCATGGGTGCTTAATGTTGGGATACATTTGGATACTATGAAATTTGGAGAAACAATTAAAAAAAGAAAATAGAACGACTGGTTAAAAAAAAAATCATGATTTTTCTTCGTCATCATTTTCACAGGGGGTTAAAGATAGAATATTTAACTGTAGAAGATCCCTACATCTTGTGGATGAATTTGATGGAAAGATGCAATCATCAGAAAACAGTTATTCTTCATAAAACTCATCATGAATGAATGCATTTGAGGCTCCAGGATTGTAAATCAATAAGTGATTACAACTCTACATTATTTAAAATCAGTTCAAAATTGTTGTTATGTAAAGAGAAAAGTATTAATGTGGATATGTTAGAGAAGACATTTTCTACTTTTCAATTCTCGAATATGCTCTTCTAGCCGCAATATCGAGAGAAATGTTTTAAAAACTATTTTTAACTCGTCTCTTGTCTTTTTGTGGCTAGACAAAATAACGAGTTATTAATGAAAAACTATGAATCTCAACCAACTGGAGCAACATCATTCCCAAAAGTGAATACTATGATTTTTAACAATAAACATGGTCAAGGTCGAGGTTGTGACCGTGAAAGAAGAAGAAATAATTATATTTTCATGGTGATCATTCTAACATCCAAATTTTAAAAGAACCATGTGAAATGATGATCATAAAGGAAAAACTTCACATAGTAGGAATTCAAAAGGTGATGAACAAAAATGCTCGCGATGTGGTATGGCTAGGCATTAGTCATGTATTTGTCATACGTCAAAACACTTAGGGCATATTTGGGCCAAGAAGTTGGTTATTATACTTATAGTTTATTATAGTTGGGTTTTGATAGTTCGTGTTTGGGGTGTAGATTATTTTTGTTTGGGTTATAATAGTATGTGTTTTAGGTATAAACTATTTTAGTTTGAGAAGAAAATAGTAAACACTGTAGTAAATAATAAAACAATGGTGAACGTAAAATAGTAAAAAATGTAGCAAATAGTAAATATTGTAGCAGATGGATGTTTTAAAATAGTGTTTATTGTAGCTAATTTGGGGTTTTGAAATACTATTTACTGTAACAAGAAGTGGTTATTATAATCTTATGATAATCTTTACCCCAAATACCCCCTATCAAGGAAAAAGGGGAAAATGTTGAAGCAAATTTTGCCTACCAGGATAATGATATATTTGATCAATCCAATAGGACAAATTCAGATGTGGCAGACTTTTTTTAATCTCTTGAAGAGAAAATTAGCATCACCCCAAATGTTTCTTTTGATTTTGAGAATACCTAGGATTAATGTTTTTTTCTTTCATATTTTTTTTTAAGTTAAACTTTTGAATTTCAAGTTTTGTTTATCTTATTTTAATTATTTTGTTTAACGAAGAATCATGGATAGTTTACATATGTTGAATGACTAAAAAATGATGAATCAAGATCTATGTCTGGCAGACTGTGCAACTACGCATACAATACTTACAAGTAAAAAATATTTCTCTAAACTGATAAAGTTGGAAGCAAAAGTCAATACAATATCAGGTCCTAGAAATTTAATTGAAGGTTTTAGAAAAATAATTATTATTTTATCCAGAGGAACAAAATTTACAATTAATAATGCATCGTTCTTTAGTCAATCAAAGAGAAATCTACCAGGTTTTAAAGATATACGTTGCAATAGTTATCATATTGAGACTGATAGTAAGAATAATATGGAGTATCTTTATATTATATCTATTGTCTCACATTAAAAATGTATACTGAAAAAGTTGTCTGCTTTATCTTTTGGATTATATTATACTTATATACGAGTAATTGAAACAAATGCAACAATGAATCTGAAGTTCATGAATCCATGTGTATTTATAATTTGACATGACTGATTGGAGAATCCAAGGTCCATAACGATAAGAAGGATTATTGAGAATTCACATGGATATCTATTGAAGAGCCAAAAGATTATTAAATCTAATGAATTATTATGTGATGCTTGCTCTCAAGACAAGTTAATAATTAGACCATCACAAGCTAAAGTGGGAACTGAATCACCTAAATTTTTAGAATGAATTCATGGTGATACACGGGAAAATATTAACCCACCAAGTGGATCATTTAGATATTTTATGGTATTAATAGATGCATCCAATAGATGGTCACATATGTGCTTATTATCAAGTCGAAATTTTATGTTTGCAAGATTATTTGCTCGAATAATTAAGTTAAGACCACGATTTCCTTATTATACAATTAAGATCATTAGTCTTGATAATGCTGGTGAATTTACATCTCAAGTTTTTTATAATTATTGTATATCAATTGGGATAAGTGTGGATCATTATGTAGCTCATTTTCATACACAAAATGGTTTAACATAATCATTTATAAAACGTTTGCAACTAATTGCTAGACCATTGATTATGAGAGCTAAGTTTCATGCATCTGTATAGGGACATGCTATTTTGCATGTTGCGCCACTTGTACCATTAGGCTAGTAGCTTATCATAAGAACTTGCCAATACAATTAACTTATGGCCATGAGCCAAATATTTCTCATATGAGATTTTTTTTATATCTATATCTATATATATATATGCAGTCTATATTCTAATTGCATCACCACAACGTACTGAGATGGGTCCTCAAAGATGGTTGGAATATATGTTGGATTTGATTCCCCATCAATTATTAAATATCTCGAGCCCCTTACAGGTGATGTATTTACTGCACGATTTGTTGATTGTCATTTTAATGAGACAAATTTACCAACATTAAAGGGAGGAATAAGAAGTTGGAAAAAGAAATTACATGGAATGCATCGTTATTGTCTCACATAAGTCCCCGTACAAATCAATGTGAACTCGAAGTTCATAAAACAATTCATTTGCAAAATATAGCAAATCAATTATCATATGCGTTTATAGATTATGAGAAAGTAACTAAATCATATATACCAACTGCAAATGTTCCATCGAAAATTGATATCCCAAAACAACAAGTTATCATCAAAGAGTCTGGGACACGCCAGAAGCGTGGCAGACTAGCGGGTTCCAAAGATAAAAATCCTAAAGAAGAAAAATCATCAATAGTAGAAAAATACGTGGTTGAGGATGTGTTCGATTTCTAAGTAGGCGTCGTCAGTTACCCTAAGTGGTTTGTGTTGAGGAAGTTCATCCATGTTCTTCTTCTTCTTCTCTGTCGTGGTGTTCCTCAATACCAAAACCTCTAAAAGTTGATACAATTGCTCTAGAAATTGGAACTTTTCGCCCAATTCGCTCCTCATCTCTTGAAATTTCTACCCCGTCCCTTTGACAAAGAAAGGTAATGAAACTAGGGGCTCCTAGGCTACTGGTAGTAGAGCAACGTCCACAACGTTTGATGGAAGCGTGGATAACTCTCCCAATGTTGACAGACTTCCCTTGAATGAGACAATATAAGAGTTTTGCCCTATCTCTAGTCACGTCAGTCAGTCTAAATACAAGCATTAATCTAGAGCGAATGAAAGCATTCCAAATTTGGCTTGTTACTGACATGTTAATGGACCTGAACCGAAGTGCCACACCATTAGATCGAATCCATTGAGCTCCTTGCCCACAGAGGGCTTCTATAATTTCTTGCTCATCTATCGACTGAGACATAAAACGATTATACTCATCATTGAATTGCATCAATCCAAGGGATTCATTAATCCTTGAAGAAGAGAGGGAAACTTTAATGCCCTTACTAACGAGACATCTCTGTCAACATCAATGTTGGCATAAAATTCACAAACCAAATGGACTACAGCCTCACCAAGATTAGTTGCAAAGGCTTCCCATCCTCTCTCCTGTATGTCGGAAGTTATCTGTGGACAGAAGTCATGTTCTAACTTTAAGGCCCTCTCATTAAAGAGTCTGAGACACGCTAGAAGTGTGGCAAACTAGTGGGTTTCAAAGATAAAAATCCTAAAAGAAGAAAAATCGTCAATAGTAAAAAATATGTGGTTGAGGATGTGTTCGGTTGCTAAGTAGGCGTCGTTAGTTACCCTAAGTGGTTTGTGTTGAGGAAGTTTGTCCGTGTTCTTCTTCTTCTTCTCCGTCGTGGTGTTCCTCAACACTACAACCTCTAAAGGTTGATACGATTGCTCTAGAAATTGGAACTTTTCGCAATTCGCTCCTTGTCTTTTAAAATTTCTACCCCGTCCCTTTGACAAAGAAAGGTAATGAAACTAGGGTGTTCTAGGCTAATGGTAATAGAGCAACGTCCACAACATTTGATGGAAGCATGGATAACTCTCCCAATGTTGACAGACATCCCTTGAATGAGAATATAAGAGTTTTGCCCTATCTTTAGTCACGTCAGTTAGTCTATGTACAGACATTAATCTAAAGAAAATGAAAGCATTCCAAATTTGGCCTGTTACCGACATGTTAGTGGACCTGAACCGAAGTACCACACCATTAGATCGAGTCCATTAAGCTCCTTGCGCACAAAGGGCTTCTATAATTTCTTGCTCATCTATCGACTGAGACATAAAACGACCATACTCATCATTGAATTGCATCAATCCAAGGGACTCATTAATCTTTGAAGGAGAGAAGGAAACTCTAATGCCTCTCACTAACAAGACGTCTCTGTCAACGTCAATGTTGGCATAAAATTTACAAACCAAAGGGACTACAGCCTCACCAGGATTAGCTGTAAAGGTTTCCCATCCTCTCTCCTGCATGTCAAAAGTTATCTGTGGATAGAAGTCACGTTCTAACTTTAAGGCCCTCTCAGGTACAAGGTTCCTAAGGGCTAAGACTTGGCGGTACCTACTCTCAACACCTTCTAAGACAAACCTACGATTATGAAACTCGTGTTGTGGAGGTGAATCCTTACCACTGGAGCTGGCAACACTTTTTTCCTTTCTTCTTCTAGGCCCCATAAAGTTTTATCTAAAAGAAAACTCACAGAATATGGAAATATACTAAAGGATTTCTCAACCAAAAATATCACATCTCACAAATATTCAAACCTGCAAACAGAAAAATCCTAGACATTTTATTTCTAAACTATAAAAAATTCAACAATATCTTAGAAACTCATCTTCCAATTCAACAAAAATATTTCCTAATCAAGCAATGTCCATCTACTATGCACAAAATCATGAAAGATTCAAAGGAAACAAAAAGAATTACCCTTGAGTTGAAAAACTTTTGCTTGAGGAAGAAAAACCCTTACAAATGGGTTTTTGGATGAAAACCCATAAATCAAATGAAGAATAGTAAGGTCAGTGAGGGAAAGATTTGGTTTTGTAAAGAGAAGTTAAGATTTTTTATGTTTGCGGATGAAAATCGGTGAGGGTGGGGTGAGATTTTGAGAGAAAAAGTGTTGAAGAAGAAAAATGGTAACTAAAAAATGGCAGAATGTGCATTTAAAACATGATTCTGCCTCGCAGTGTTGCGACGCTAGCTAGCCAGCATTGCAATGTTGTGCCCTAAATTTTTATTTTTTTCAAAACTAAGACTAAAAACTTATAAAGTTTACTCTAAAAAAATAAAAACTAATTCTAAACAAATTAAATCTAAAGAT
Organism: Benincasa hispida; assembly: GCF_027475165.1. Lineage (NCBI taxonomy): Eukaryota > Viridiplantae > Streptophyta > Magnoliopsida > Cucurbitales > Cucurbitaceae > Benincasa > Benincasa hispida. Next base: position 52,149,351 of record NC_143479.1, read on the forward strand.
GAAAAACTTATAAAAGGAATTTGTTTATTAAAAGAAAACTGAAAATTTTTATTTTATCTTTTACGCCTAGCTACCTCTAGGAAGGGAAAATTTTTAACGTCGATTGCTCGACGTGACCCGTCTTTTAACATTTTCAAGGTACATAGAAATTAGCATACTTCTCTGGTTCTCTCTTGGATGAATCTATATAGCCTAGTAAGGTTATAAGAGTACTCATCTTTTGATGAGAACCAGACAGGTCAAATTTTGTTTTGTTTTGTTTTTTGTTTTTTGTTCAATATTTGATAAAAAAAAAAAAGAAAAAAAGAAAGAATCAAATGATTCAAATGAATCAAAAGAGTCGAAAGAAATAAAAGACTCAAAAATTGACTCTGACTTATAAGGAAAATACGAGCAGTAATCAAAGATGCAATAAATTCCAGGGCAAAGAATCGTTCTAGGCTCGGAAGCATCTAACTTTTTTACCTGAGATTCCTTGAGATGTGGTGTGGGCTCATACTTATCTCTACTTACTTGTTTTAAATATGACATGGGATAAACATCATCTTCATCTTCGATCCAAGTAAACTCTTCAATTAGATTGGCTTCAGTGTCATAGACGATGGAAGGCTCTGAATGGTTTTCCAACGTGAGCATGGAGTGTACAAGCTTAGGTGTTTGATGGACCTCAACCGGCACGAGAGTTTGAGTCTCCAGGTGAAACTTAATTGAATCCTGCTCATAATCAGAACAACTATCAGTAAGTTCACACATTATTAAATCCAACGTCTTACCTTGATAGGAATTTTGAAGAACCGATGGCTCTATTGGATCATCGATGTGAATCTCTCTACCATTTAACTTAGTATCTTCAGAAGATACATCTTCCCAAGGCTCATCGATTCTCTTAACCAAATCAATAATCTAGGCAATGAGGTCACACTGCTTCTAAAAGTCAATTCTAACCTCATGTCCGGGATAGAAGCTATTTTGCTGGAAACTCGATGGTTCTTGAGAAATATTAAAATGTTCCTGCACAAACTCACAAAAGTAGTCAGAAAGTTCATCAACTAAATTTTATGAAGAATTACCTATATTGGTTAGGAATCTCCCAAGGAGCATAGCATTCTTGCTCAGGACCACGTGAATCTTGTGTATGTTCAGTAACCAAAACTTGAACAAGAGAGGTTAGTTCATTTATTTCACTTTTAAGCTCATTAAATTCTCTTACTTCTTGTTCTCTTTTATGGGTCGCATACGTCGCTTGGAGTACATAATAGATGTTTATGTCCACCATATTAAAACAAGTAGACACAAAGAAAAGAAAAATATTTTTGGTGCTTTAAAGTTTGCTGGTCAAATTAGCTAAGAAAATGATTAAATGGCTTAGCCTTCCCCGGCAACGGCGCCATTTTGTTCGATTGCCAAGGTGTCGTTAGTTCTACCTAACCCGAAATAAACAATATTTATAAAGGTCGAACAACAACCTAACTAACTCATAGTTAAAGTGGAAGTAAGAGGTCGATCCACAAGGAAGGTTTTAATTCTTATCCTTTCTTAACTAATCTTGACTATTAAAGCAATAAATAGGGGTTGATAAAATTGAACAAAAAGTACTAGAAATCAAAAGAAAGATGAATGTAAACAAGTAAGGAATGATTCTGCTTCTAATTCAAGTTAGACGTTCAATGTAATTCTTATCATCGAATTCTAGAAGTTTATTGACAATCGGATTATGCTCGCAACTACTCGCTCAACTCAATCAAGCTAGCCTCTACAAAGGCCGACAACTAGCAATAACCTAATGATCGATTAAGATTGGATAGGCCAGACCCTAATCAACCTACATGCTCCTACTTTTATTGAGTTCAATAGCGGCCATATAGAATAGAAAACATGTGCATTAGGTTTTAGGATTCAATTGTGTTGATTAATTGTTAAGATAGCTCACTCAATTAACCAAAATTTCTCTAAATCTAGTAATTAGTGCATCCTGGGATAGCCATCAAACACACAATTACTATTGCCTCTTATAGATCTTGGCTAGACATTCCATCGAACACATTGAAAGCAATGTATTTAACAACGATTGTGACAAAACCAAGCATCTAGGCTATACATATTCAAGATTTAGATCATTCAACATGATTCAAGAATTAAAATCAGATTCAAGAATACACAATTCAGATTGCAATTGATAAAGAAAAAGATGGAAACAAGATTCAATCAACTACACAAATTCATTGACAAATTGTATGAAGAATTACAAGAGTTTGTTTACAATCCAACAAAAATATAAAATCTAACCTAAATTAGAGCAAGAATTACCAAAGAAGTGAAACAACTCGGAGAGAGATCCCAACCTCCATGATTTTTCTTCTTTTCCTCTTGAAAAAATGAAACAAATTCTTTTATAGTATGCAGGATAGTGTCATAATGCTAAGGTAGCGTTGCAACGTTAAATCGATGAAAAGCCTCAAAGCGTTAGGCTTGCATTGCAACGCTACCCCCCCTCAACGCTCGTCAATGCAAGGCGCGCGAGGTGATGCGTCAAAATCCGAAGTGTTACAATGCTGCCCTGTTGCAGCGAGTAGGGGTATTCATGGGTTGGGTTGGGTTGAAAGACCTTTTAGACCCAACCCAATTGTTTTGGTTATAATTTTTTTCAACCCAAATAACCCTTATTAAAAAATGAACCTAACCTAACCCAACCATGAAATATTTGGGTTGGGTTGGTACAGGTTAATCGGGTCATTTATTTAAAATTTTGTTATAAGAAGAAGTAAAATGTAAATATGTAAAAATCTAATTTAATTGTTTTCATATATTGAAATAAAATCAACAACTCAATTTCAATTTATATTGTGAAAATTTTCTTTCTAAAGTGTAGAGAAACGACTTTTAAGAGTTGTTGAAGAATAAATTATTAAAAAAATATTGGAATTAAATAAAATTAAAATCAATATATGTATAAATAATTGTATTATAAGTAATAAAATAATATATTTTAAAGTTAATAATAAATTTGGGTTGGTTCGGGTTGGTTTGGGTTATATTAGGTGAACCCATGAACCAACCCAACCCATAAAATTTTCATTTATTTGAACCCAACTCAACCCAAACCGCACGGATTGGGTGAGGTTAATTGTTTTTTCAGATCATCGGGTTTTTTGAACACCCCTAGCAGCTAAATTGATCATTCTGCCTTCAAGCGTTGCTCAACGCCTCTCCTAGGGTCGTGACTTGCATTCTTGATGGCATTTTGGTAATTTGCTCGATCTCCTTCAAATTGTTGAATTTCTTAGCTATTTTGTATCTTTTTTGCCCTATCTTCTCTTAATGACTCCTAAATTCTTAGGGAACCGTTTTACCTACAAAATAATGATTTAAAACAAATAATTAACTCAATTTTGAGGAATTAACATATAAAATATGCATCCTTTAAAGACCTAACACGATGTAAACATCCATGAAGAAACCCTGGACATGACTGATAGTAGAATTAGTGAAGAATGTGAAATATCTAAAGATAATAATGAGATTTCAATAAACTATGTCACGACAGGAAAAAAAGATTGAACCAAACTAATGTAGTTATTGATAACATTTTTACGTATAATGTTGCTTTTGATATTACATCTGAAAATGAGGACCCTGAACCAAGATCTATTGAAGAATGTCAACATAGAAAAGATTGGCTTCAGTTAAAAGAAGCAATCGAGGCAGATTAAATTCAGTTTCATGACTTCAGGTTTTTTGGACCAGCAGTCTGAACACCAGAAGGTGTCAAACGTATGGAATACAAATGGATATTTGTGAGACAAATAAATGAAAATAACGAGGTTGTTGGATATAAAACAATACTAGTTGTATAAAGTTTTTCACAAATACCTAGCATTGATTATGAGAATACATACTCTCTAGTGGTGGATGTAATTACACTAAGATTTTTAATTGGTTTGACTGTGTATAAAAAATCTGGACATGCATCTTATGGATCTCTTGATAATGGCATTTATATGAGAACCTCCAAAAGATTTAAGATACCTAGAATATATAGATCTAGTTCTCGAGAATTGTATTTAACAAAGTTACAAAACATTATATCGATTGAAACAATCAGGATGAATGGGGTAAAATGATCTGAGTTGATATTTTTTGAAAAAATGACATCAAAATAATCCAATATGTCCATGTGTTGTTTTAAAGAGACTACCGTCAGGATTTGGTATTATAATTGTATTTATTGATAGCTTAAATATAATTGGAACTCCTGAAAAGTTTTCAAAGGAAATAGAATGTCTTAAGAAATAATTTAAGATGAAAGATCTCAAAAAAATAAAATTTTGTCTTGTGACAAGCACACAAGCGTATGTATCGTAGTAATAAATCTCGAACGGGGTATCTTTCTTAGGAATTGGATCCAAAGAACTTTTTTGCTAACTATTGTTATTTATAAGCTAATTTTATTTGGACAGTCGACCACTAAGGTTCATTGTCGTAATTTAATTAAATCAGAGAGCAAAACTAACAATTCAATGAGATAATCGATCTAGGGCGTTGTTCTGCTATGAAATTCCAATCAACTATTAACAAATGAATCAATTGTTTAGATTGAATGAGCTTAGAAGTCTATAATCAGGATATCTTTTTTCAAGCTCAACCATTCTAGCATAATTATACCAAATTGAATCTCTTCCTCATTGTTATAATCATGTCGCATTATGTTCCTTCATTTTTAGCCCCCTATTATTCTCTAGTCATTCTCATGCATTATTAAATAATAGATTAATCACTAAGTTCTAGCCAAACTTCTCTTTCTCGAGCAAAAAATTCAGCCTAACAACATTCGTTTAAGGACCAATCCAACAAATAGATTCACATGGAGGAATTAAATTTCAATCACCATATAATTGATTCAAACATTAAATGTCTATTGAAAAAACTCATATAAACAATGACACCTTAGAATTGAGAGGTTTAGCTACTCATGTTTCTAAAAACAAAAGATCTAAAACAGAAAACCATCATGGAGAATAAGAAAGATAGAAAAATAAATGATGCAATCTTTCTTCACCTTGTTGTGAAATGATTTCGATCTCTCGAACTTTCATTGTTGAGTTTCAGATCAATCTCAACAATGGCTTGATTCTCTAGTTGTCTCTCTCTCAATTAGGTTGAAATCTCATAGTGTTGTGGCTTTTTTCCCCCCCTTCAATCGACACAAATCTTTTTTTAAATGCAGCACTCGTAGCTTAATTACATTGTATAGCAGCGTTGCTACACTGTGTAATAAAACGGGCACACGCCTCAATCCAGAGCGTCGCTATGCTCCTCTGTATCATAACTATCAGGTCTGCAACATAACAGGGCAGCGTAGTTACGCTCCCCCATTGGTATGATTATGCCTTTCAGCTTAACATTGTGCTCTTCAAAGGTTAATTACACTTGCTCCAGGGGCAAAATGGTCATTTTATCCTCTAAATTTATTGTTTCGTTCCAATTGCTCGATTTCCTACAATCAAACATAAAAAGCATCAATGATCTCAATTAAACATTAAACTAACCGAATTCAAAGCCCAAATATGCACTTTTGGTGTGCATTTCAATTGGCTTGACAATTGAACATTTAGCATATGGATATTTGTTCATCAATCAACTTATACAAAAAAAAATCTTTAAAATGTTATACATGGACAAAGCACATCCATTAAACATTCCAATTGAAGTTCGTTAACTGGATGTGAAGAAAGATATATTTCAACCTCGAGACGATAATGAAAAACTTTTTGGTTCTCAAGTACCATATCTCAGTGCAATTGGTGCACTTATGTACCTTGTTAATAATACAAGACCAAATATTGCATTTGCAGTAAATTTATTAGCTAGATATAGTTATTCTCCAACAAAAGACATTCGAGTGGAATTAAGCATATACTTCATTATCTCCAAGGAACGATTGATATGGGTTTATTCTATTCAAATAAATTAAATTTTAATCTAGTTGGTTATGCAGATTTTGGATATTTATCTCATCCACACAAAGCCTGATCTCAAACAAGTTATTTATTCATATGTGACGGAACTGCAATATCCTGATGGTCAGTGGAACAGGCCACAATGGCCACTTCCTCAAATCATGTCGAAATTCTTGTAATTCACGAGGCTAGGCTAGACTGTTATGACTAAGATTAATGACTCAGTACATTCATGAAACATGTGGCTTATCTTCTAGTAAAAATCTTCCAACAATAATATATGAAGACACATATAACCCAAATAAAAGAAGGATATACCAAATGAGATAAAACAAAACATATTTCACTAAAACTTTTCCATACTTATGATCTCGAAAAAATGGAGACATCACTGTACAACAAATTTGTTCGAAAGATAACCTGGCATACTTATTTACAAAGGTATTACCTACTGTAACTTTTGAAAAATTGGTGCACAAAATTGGAATGCAGCGATTTAGAGATCTCAAGTGACGTTTCTATGAAGGGTAGAAAATACATTGTATTCTTTTATAATTATTAAATTATTTAAAATATGTACTCTTTTTCCTTCACTAGAGTTTTCTTCCCATTGGGTCTTTTCTTAGTAAGGTTTCAACGAGATATATTTCATATATATAATGGTCATCTAAGGGGGAGTATTATATATATTACAAAAATAGATATCCAATACTTAGCGTCTTAAAAGTCATTTGACATTCTTCCATCTCTCAATGTGTCATTCTTCATGTTGTCCATGTGTCTTATAATTATACATCCTTAATATCCATGTAATTCCACTACTTACTTGCCATTTTGCCTATAAATAGTGGCCTTATGTGGATATTGAATGCATGCACATTGGTAAGAAAATCCATTCCATAACTCCACCTTGAATTTCCACATTATCTTATTTCTTTATTTTCTAAATTTTGGTTATTTATTTTATATATTTAATATTATATTATATCATTTTTTGTTTTTCAGTTGTGTCTCGTTTCGCCCCTTAATTTCATAACAAAATTGACTTTTTTTTACTATTATCATTACTACCTAGTCCTTTTATTAGATTTCTAGTTTTTTTAAAAAATAATATTATTTTAATATTTATTGACAGAAGTATTATTGAGTTGAGAGAATTGACAAAAATAGGGTAGTGAAATCGTGGATCGAATCCATGAGTACCGAGTAAGAACATAACACATGTACCCGGTCCACGATTTAAAGCTCGATCGTGGGTGGGGTCTATGACTTCCCTCCACATCATGGAACCATCAACTGACTTGACATGGACTTGCCACCTGACGACTGCCACATGTCTAACATGCTGCATTGATTACGGAGTCGTGGACAGGGGCCATGACTTTCATACTCGGGTACTAGGTGTTGGGGTCGATCCTCTAGATCTTGTGGTCTTGTAATTTGTAAATTTTATTTGTACAAATAGATTATTTATTTAATAAAAACAAGTGTTGTTTTATTTGATATTTAGTTGCATCAACTAAAACCCAATCAACTAAGATCTAAGGCTATTTGATGTAGTTTAAACATGTATGTGGTGACACACATGTGGATCATGTTTAAGTAATAACCTAAATGGTTTGTAATAGAAGGATAAGGCTAGGTATCTTATCCTAGTAACTAACACTATAAATACACTCACTTTGTAATTGTTACAATTGTTGTAAAGTGTTACAAATGACATGATCCTGATTACTTGTGTGGAGACATGTAAGCGAGAGTATTCTATACAAAGAGTTTGTCTAAGACAGTACCGTAAAATGTTGAATCTCTCATTATAACACCATTACTAGAAGAGACTTACATTTCACAAGGATTACTATAGGTGACTTGACCTTAATCTAGAATGAGTTGTGAACTCCTGCCTACGAAGGTGGTCTTTTGATCTGCATGGGTGAGAGTGTGGAAATTCGCCGACTCAATATGCCTACCATTTTGAGAATTTATCTGATTGGGGAGCTGGGAACACAACTACACAAGAAGAAATTCACTCATTTCCGTTGTTAGGGTAAATAGATAAATTGCTCTCTTAAGGGCTAAGTTTTGGACTTGAACAATGTGGTATCGCACCCTCTCATGGTCCGAGAGGGATTCAGTTATAGTTGAACTATGACTAATTATTCACTAGAGGGAGGAGTGGTACTTAAGAAGTTAGATGTAACTTTAGTGATAAAATGGTAATTTTGACCCAACTATACTTACAAGCAATTTGTGAAGGGTCAGTATTGTTGGGTTTGATGCCCTATGATAACTTGTAGGCAATACAAGTTATTGTATCTTTTCCATATGAAAAATAAGAAAGGAATGAAATTTTGACATTCTTTTCCAAAGAATTTATACAAAAATATGAAGTATGAGATCACACACTCTCAATATGCAACATATCTAAATTTCGGACTAATATTGCTATCTTTGTGCAGAATATCCTTCACCACATCCAGATGAAGGCACGATAACATAAGCCAAGTACCCATCAATGGGATCAAGCAAGATCTGCCAGAAAAACGGATGATCGCATTACTATAAGCGATGATACTTGACATGACATGGGCGGTGGGAGTCAAATCACAGACTGCGTTGGTAGCCGACAAGAGAACTTTATGAAGATTCATTGAACCTTTGACACGTTGCAGACGGCGCGAAAGGATATGGAATTTAATGCGCCCCATCAATGCAATCATGATAAAAATAAGATAAATTAAAGAAGAGAAGCATCCTCAAACGCCTATAAATACCCATGTAATTTTCATGCAAAAACAAAAGTGAGAGATGAGAAAATTATGAGAGGAAACTCTGTTAAAAACCTTCATGTATTTCCATAGAAATTCCCTAGTGAGAGCTTAGGATTCTTGGGAGAGAGGAAAGAAAATACCATTGTTTAACATTATAAGTGAAGCAATCATCAAATGAGTCGTAGGGAGTAAGAAATTGCAGACCACAACTTGATTCTATACTCTTTTCTTTTCCTTTGTGTATTTGCATTATACTTTCTTGATTGACAAATTCAGACTTCGCAATATGAATACATGTTCATCTTATCTTTTATCCATCTTTTCTACCAATATCATGCATAACTAAACTGCCAAATGGGTTGAGAAGTGTGCAACTAACACTATTAAATAATAAGAGAATCAAGGCAACCAACTTGTCTTATGCATGCTTATATGACTTGTTTGAATCGATTGAGAGATTGTTCTAAGTAAATTTAATCTAAGTTTGAAAGACTTTAGATTTAGATCACATAAAATAAGAGAGGATATTTCTTAGAAATAAGTATATCCTCAGTACATTACACTCATTGCATGCGTCTTAGAAATAAGATAATGTGGCTAGATACACTGAGAAGTGATGGATGTAACATTGAGTGCATCGCTTGATCGCACAATCCACTTAGTTATTTAGAAACTATTAGTGATAATTCTTCTCAACCCATTCATCATATATCTGTCATTAAATTCACACTATCTCATTTAGACATAATTTTATCATATCATACCTAGATTTAAAATAGCTCATTCACTAAACCATTTTGAACGTTTAATTTGCACTATGATCATATCTTTAGTTTCATCGCATGTTAGCAAGCAATCCTTTCGTTCACCCTGGACTCACCAGAACTCTGGTTGAATTTGCATTTAGGTTCGACCAGATAAAGCTAAGCGTTAAACTATAATAGTCCTATCAATTCATCGCATGTTATTAACACACTCACCCTAAATCTCGTAAGGTCATATAGTTTGTAAATGTCATGTCAAACTCATTATTTATTTAATAAAATATATGATATTTTATTTCATTTTTTGTTGCATTAATCACAAACCAATGAATTATTTTCCATTGTTATCTCGCAACTTAAACATGTATGTAGAGACATACGAATGGATCGTGTTTTAAGTGATAATCTAAATGGTTTGTAGTAAATGAATAAAGCTGGATACCTTATCTTGGTGACACTACGAGTATGGCCCACTTTGTAGATATTACAAGTGTTGTAAAGTACTACAAGTGATTTGATCCCGATCATTCATGTGGAGACATGTGAGCATAGATATTCTATACAAAGGAGTTTGTGTAAGACCAGACCACGAAATGAGTAGTTAGACCAGATCACGAAATGAGTAGTTTCATTATACAAAATCATTCTTAATAGAGACTTCTATCTCATCAGGATGACCATAGATAACACAATCTGAATCCTGAGTGAGTTGTAAACTTCTGCCTATGAAGGTAGTCCTTTGACTTATATGGATGAGAGTGGCCAAATTACCAACTCAACATGCCTACCATTTTGGGGATTCGTCTTATTAGGGAGCTAGGAATACAGCTACACAAGACGAAATTGACTCCTTCCTCGATGTTGAGAAAAGTATGCTCCCTTAAGGGCTAACTCCGGGGATGGAACAATGTGGCACCACACCCTCTCCTGACCCGAAAGGGGTTAGTCATAGTGGGACTATGATTTATTGTTCATTAGAGAAATCAGTAGTACTTAAGAAGTTAGATGTAACTATATGGGCAAAATAGTAATTTGGCCCAATTGTACTTTCGAGCAATTTGTGAAGGGTAGTCATATTATGGATTGGTTATATCCAATGGACACATAAATAGGTTTGTAGTGCAAAGAGTGAATCTGTCAGTCTTTGGTGGAGTGTCCGACAATTAACGGATGGTGAATAATTTAATTAAAGAGTTTAATTAATTATTCACGAACCATTGGAACTTCAAGCTACAGGTCCATGAGGTCCCATCGGTAGCTCATCGAATTTTATGAGAATCAAGTTTTGGATTAATTTGAATTGTGCAATTTAATTGAGGGAATTAATTATATATGATATAATTAAGTTTATGTAATTATTTATGATATAATTATTATACTGTATTTGATACATTATAACATAAAGAATTTACGAGAGGAATTAAATGTCTGAATATGATTCAAATGTTAATTATATGAATTAGATTCATATAATTAAAATTTAATGTAAATATGATTTACATTAAATGCCATAAGAGAGAGTGAATAAATTATAGGTTATATATTGTATATGATACAATTTTAAACTATATTTTATATGTTTTATATGATATAACATATGATTGCATAATATATAATAAATTGGTTATTATATATATTTATTATAATTTTAATTGTGAACTAAAATAATTTATTAATTATTTTATTATTAAATAATTTATTAATTATTTAATTTTAAAGTAATTAAGAGGAGGGAGTTACAACTCCCTCCCTATCTTCTAAGGGTGAAGGTCTCTCCTTAAAAAACCTGCAAGAGAAAAAAAAACGAACAAAAAGAATACATTTTTTTTTTGTTTTCCCAAGGTTAATATCTTAAAATTCTTCCTTCTCCCCCAATCCCAAAACACTCTAGAGCCCACACCTCATAGATTCTCACCAGAGAATATTGAGGACTCCTTCGTAGTAGTGTTCGAGGGATTCGATTGAAGAACGTCTTCAAGGGTAAGTTTTCCCAAACCTTTTTGGTTTAAACCTTTTTTTTTTTTTGGGGAATGTTGTATGATTTAATTTTTCCCAAATATATGTGCTGTAAAAATTGTTTTCTTTTAAAAAACGACTGGGAATCGGGATAATCCACTTCTGCTGCAGTCTCCTTCATAGGGGTTCCTTCAAATGTATTGTTGAATGGTTATATCCAATGAACACATAAATATATCTACAATGTGAAGCGTGCCATTGTCGGTCTTTAGTGGAGTGACCGACAGTTAATGAAGATTGATTAATTTAATTAATTTTGACCTAACTGTACCTACGAGCAATTTGTGAAGGGTGAGTGCGCTGTTGAATCATATCCAATGGATACAAAAATATATCTACAATACGAAAAGTACAGCTGTCAATCTTTAGTGGAGTAATCAGTAGTTAATGAAGGTTTTTTGGTTTAATTAAAGAGTTCAATTAATTAATCTTGTATCATTGGAGCTTCAATCTGTATGTCCATAAAGTCCCCTTGTTAGCTCAATAAGGATTAATGAGAATCAAATTAATTTTGGATAAACTTGAATTGTTCAAATTAATTAATGTGAATTAATTGTATGAGATACAATTAATATAATGTATGTTGATACATTATAATATAAAGTTTAATGAGAGAAATAAATATTTGAATATGATTTAAACATTAATTATAGGAATGGGATTCATATAAAATCTATAAGTTATATGAGAGATTAAAAACTATAGGTTTATTATATGCGGTATAATAAACTATAGGTAATACATTATATAGGATATAACATATAATTTAAATTTAATTATATTATAGTTAATATAATTAAATTTGATTTTGACTTTCAAATTATAACCTTCAGAGAGTTATTTTGATTAGTGGAGGGAGTTATTCCACAACTTCCTTCCATCTCTTATGGTGTGAAAATAAGGCAGAGGATTTGTTTAGTAGCTTGATTACATGTTTTTCAATTTTCACATAAAACTCCTCCTATGATCTTCATCCCTCTACCAAAAATTGTCTCTAGAACTCTCTTCATCTCCCTTCACCAAAATTTAACAGAAGCCCACAACTCTATGTGATTCTCACTTTGAGAATAACAAAGTAGTCTTGTGGAGTTCGATTTTAGAAGCTTTAGTGCATCATATACTACAAATATTGTAATATATATGCATGCATGCATTAATAGCATATTCATGAGTCATTTGTATTATAATTGTTATAATATATGGTTCGATGTATGTATGGATGTATGCAATTGTATGTTACATTACTTTATTATATAAATGTTATTTACGTTAGTATGAAAGGAAATTGTATGAAGCGTGACACTACTTTAGGTTAATTTATAAATGTTATAATTCACTAAAGTATGTCAAAGCATGCAATGTATGGTTTTAATTTATTTCATTTGCTTATAACTGTTATAACAAAATGAAATTGGAAATTAAAATCAATAATTAAGAGTTGCATGCAAACTTTAGGTTAAAAATCATCTTTTAAATTTTTTTTAAAACATGAATCACATAGACTTAAGATCACTTTTCTAAAGAGATTAGAAATTTAAGTTTAATCTTTTAATCGGTTTAATAGGATTAAGTTGATATTAATTAAAAGATTAAATACTGTAACAATGTATCTATAAGGGACCTTTTATCTAAGGCACATTTTGTCTAGGTTTGGATATTTAATTGACGGAAACGTAACACCCCTATCTGGGGACTTACATGGAAAGGTGAATTAGACAGATTTGTTACAAGCATGCAAGTTTGATTAAAGTTTGTTAAAGAGTTTAATGGACCTTAATAAAAAAATTGTTTAACTATCCAAAGGCAAGTGCTGGGTTTGGGCAAATTAAACAGTCACTTAGTTGAAATTAGTACCGGATTTTCCAAAGTTAATTAACTCTACGTAAAAGGCTTAGTGGGAGGAAAATAGGGTATATGATACTTCATTTCATCCTCTTCACGTTTCTCCTTAAAGTTCACACCGTGAGATCTATATTTGGCCTCGAGGCACCATGGGCGTCACCTTACTGGTGGCATTTGTATAGATCAATATCAAGGTGAATGGAGAGATTGTTTATAGTAAGTGAGACCGGGACGTGTGACAATACCTTCCTCGGTCTCTCTTATTAGTTTGAGTGTCCCTCTAAGGATGACATTTTTGCACGACACTTTATTCAACCTCCAGAAATGGATAGAGTTGCTCTAGTTCCTTGTCCCAATCAGTTTTTCCCTACAATTGACTCATTGGGGTGAAACACTAAGACCTAAAATTAGGGGTTACACTTACAAGAATTGTTAAGTGAGTTTAACAAATTTTGGACTAAATCATGGTGACTGATAGTTATAGTTGTAAGAGTTAAATAACATGCAGTGGAAGTATCAAGGATCCATAAGCATTATAATTCACTAATTTTGGCAAAAACTAAAGCATGCTCTTCATAAAAATTGGGTTTTTAGAACATACATTTGATGAAATCTCCAAGAAAACGTCTGTTCAGCTGCTGTCTTCACTTGATATCAACGTGAACCACCTCAAAGCCTTCCCTACTATGCTCTTGGAGCTTTAGGAAGAGTTGTGGGACTCGAGAACAACTTGAAGATGTGAGCCCTACTAAAGAAGATAATTTCTTCTTTAGAAAATTTTCACTCAAAATTCTGTATTTCTTCCTTTCTCCAACAACTCCAATCTTCTTTATATATTTAGATGAACATGCAAAGAGATGGAATGCATGGCTTGCAGCTCATGCTTGGAGAATCAAAGTAGAGAAGATAATGGTTTTTGTGTGAACATAAAGATGATGGTAATGGAGAAAATCCATTTTCTATTTTTTGCAACCATGCAAATTGTTTTTCATTTTCTTTTTAAAACAAAAAATGATTTAAAACCATTTTAATTCAAAAATTATTTTCTTAAATTAATTTAATATCAAATATTAAATTAATTTTTACACAATAATCATCTTCATATATTTAAATCATATTAAAATATTTATCCTCTTGTTCTGTTTAATTCGAACATTTCAAATTAATTTCTTAAGCTACCCTAAAGCTTACCCATTTACGAGCTAGTAGGGGGACCACGTGAACCTACAAATCATGGGCTCCAACGATCCAAGATTAATCGACTAAACTCACTAGACCGATCTAACCCCCATTCGTTAACTAATGGTGGTTCCACTAAAGCCCATAGTTAAACTCCCCTCACGGTAGATATATTATGTCCACTCGATATAACCATGTTTAGTAAGTTAACCCTTCACAGGTTACTTGTAATAACGGTTGGGTCGAATCTCTGTTTTACCTCCGAAATTACCTCTTGTTCTTTAAGTTCCACTGATCCCTTAGTGAACAAATGATTTGTGATCCAATCAACAAATCGAATCCCTCTTAGGCTAATGAGAGGGTGAGGCCTCTTGTTCAAGATCCATAATCAACACTTGAAGGGAAAAACCTCTCTACTAACCCTAATCGGGTAAGGGTGAATTCTCTGTTACACCCTATGTTCCCAGGTATTCATCCGGTCTTATCCCTAAAATGGAAAGCTTATTGAGCAGAGGCAATTGGTCTACTCTCACAGTTTGCAGATCAAAGGATAATCCCGAACAAATAGTTAACTTAGGAATAAGGTTAAGTTAGGTCATCGCTTTGAAATAGTCAGTCTTAAACAGTAAACAGCGTTATAAAGTAAGAGTGACAGGTTTCGTGGTCCGATCTTAGATAAAACTCATTTGCACAGGACACCCCTACTCCTCATGTCTCGACATGCACGAATTAGGATCACTTCGTATGTAGCACTTTATAACACTTTGTAACAACTACAGAGTAAGCCGCATCCAATAGTGTTATCAGAAGAAGGTACCTAATCTTATTCATATACTATAGATCATTTTGGCTATTTACTCGAACCTGATCTACTTGTATGTCTCCACATAAAGTTCAAGTACTCATATAATAGTCAAGGGACTTAGGTTTATTGGATTTCTAAAAAACAATATATTCAACAATAACTTTATCGAATTCTCAGAATAATTTTGAATGTTTACAAACCACGAGTTTTAGGACATAAAACCCAACAATAGTAACAAGGTGTTGTTCTGTCTATTGGTTAAGAATGTCTCATTTCAGTGAAGGGGCACTTGATCACACTATGATGGCTTTTGTCCTACCTCACTGAAACTTCAGTGCAAAATAGATGTAACTTAGGGTATATTAGACTATTTTGCTAAATTTGATTAATTGAATTGTTGGTTTAATGCAAATAGACTTGTATGGTTTATGCAGTCTTTTATCAATATGACTTCCCCTACCTTAAATCTATTCGCCGCTAACAAACTAACAGGCAAAAATTACCCTTCATAGAAAAACATGGTCAACACTATACTTATCATCCATGACCTTAATTTTGTCCTTATGGAAGACTATCCTCCCATTCCAACTTCTAATGCTGCTCAAAATGTTTGAGAAGCATACGAGCATTGCACACGGGCAAACTAGAAGGCCCGGACATACATCTTGGCAAGCCTTTTTGAAGTCTTGGCTAAGAAGCATGAGCCCATACTCACAGCCCATGAGATCATGGAGTTTCTGAGGGAAATGTTCGGACAACCGTCCGCACAGCTCAGGCATGACACTCTCAAACACATATTTATTGCCCGTATGCAATAAAGGACATCTGTTCGAGAACATGTTTTCATGGTTCACTTCAACGTGGCGGAGATGAATGGGTCTGTCATCGATGAAGCGAACTAGGTTAGCTTCATTTTGGAATCTTTACCTGAAAGTTTCCTGCACTTCCGTGGTAATGTTGTTTTGAATAGAATTGACTACAACCTAACCATCTTGCTCAACGAGCTATAGACCTTCCCGTCCTTGATGAAAATTAAGGAACAGAAGGGTGAGGCAAATGTTGTTTCATCCTCTAAGAGGTTCCATAGAAGTTCGACCTCTGGGACAAAATCTGTACCTTCTTCCTCCGACACCAAAAAGTGAAGAAGAATAAAGGTGGAAAGGAGAAAGCTAACCCACCAGCTTCTGCCTAAAAGTGCAAGAAAGCCAAGGTTGAAAGAGAATTTGTTTCCATTGCAATCAGGAGGGACATTCAAAGAGGAATTGTCCTAAGTACTTGGCAAAAAAGAATGAGGCCAAGCAAGGTAAATATGATTTACTAGTTTTGGAAACCTTTTAAGTGGAGAATGGTGATTCTATCTGTATTATAGATTCTGATGCCACTAACAATGTTTGTTCTTCATTTCAAGGAATTAGTTCCTGGCGAGATGACGATGCAAGTTGGAACTCGACACGTCGTCTCAACTGTGGCAGTGCGAGGGGGGGGTCTACAATTAATTTACAGAATAAATTCATTTTACTAGAAAATGAGTATGTAGTTCCTGGTTTAAAAAGGAACCTAATTTCTATAAAGTGTTTACTTGAACAATCTTATTGTATCAACTTCCATGTAAATAAAGTATTTATTTTGAAAAATGGCGTTGATATTTGTTTTGCTAAACTGGAAAACAACCTTTATGTGTTAAGACCGCTAGCAACTAAGGCACTCTATAACACTGAAATGTTTAAAACTGCGGTAATTAAACATAAAAGGCTTAAAATTTCTCCTAAAGAAGAAGCCCAAATTTGGCATCTAAGTTTAGGACACATTAATCTCGATAGGATTGAGAGATTGGTGAAAAATGGACTTCTAAGCGAGTTAGAAGAAAATTCTTTATGTACGTGCAAGTCATGCCTTGAAGGTAAAATGACTAAAAGACTTTTTACTGGAAAAGATCAAAGGGCCAAAGAACTTCTAGAACTGGTACATTCAGACCTTTGTTATCCGATGAATGTCAAAGCACTGGAGGTTTTGAATATTTCATCATCTTTATTGATGATTATTTAAGATATGAGTATGTTTATTTAATGCAACACAATTCTGAATCTTTTGAAAAGTTCGAAGAATTCAAGGCTAAAGTTAAAAATGTATTAAATAGAACAATGAAGACATTTTGATCTGATCAAGGTGAAGAGTTTATGGATCTGACATTCCAAAACTAATTGATAGAACATGAAATTGTATCCTAACTCTCAGCACCTGGTTCACCTTAGAAGAATGGTGTATTAAAAGAACAAATCGAACCCTATTGGACATGGTTCGGTCTATAATGAGTTGCACTTTCTTACCTGACTCGTTTTGGGGTTATGCAGTAGAGACTGCAACATATATTTTGAATTACGTTCCATCCAAAAGTTACCAGAACACCTTTGGAGTTATAGAATGGTTGTAAAGCTAGTTTACGTCATTTAAAATCTAGGGTTACCCAGCATATGTGCTCAGGCAAATCCCAAGAAACTGGATTCTCGTTCAAAATGGTGCCTATTTGTAAGCTACCTCAAAGGAATGAGAGGTGGTTTATTATTCGACCCTAAAGAAAACAAAGTGTCTGTATCGACAAATGCTACTTTTCTTGAAGAAAACGACATAAGGGAGCACAAGGCCCGCAGTAAAGTTGTGTTGAATGAACTTTCCAAAGTCAACCCTCACTGGTTGCCTACCGCTTGGAGCAGCAAATTGTGGGTTAGCAGGCACATTTCCTTACTACCCTCCTTCTTCTTCCACTTTCTAATGTCGGAGGAATAACGTACAGACTTAGTTCTAGAGGTTGAATCTTTGTGTAACTTTTTAGAAGATGAAGCAACATTTACTTCACCCTTCTTCTCTCTGCTTTTAAGAAATGATTGGAAAGTCTGCAACTTGCTGAGTAAAGTTCAGAACAGTGTTGCTAATGAAATGAAGGAAGCTTTCTGGTAAGGATTCCAAAATAATATTAATACGACTGGCCTCATCGATGCTAGACCCGCTCATCTCAGCCACGTTGAAGTGGACCATCATATTGAGAACATGTTCTAAAACAGATGACCCTTCTTTCATACATGAGTTGAAGATGTACTTAAGAGCATCATGCTTGAGCTGCGCGAACGGTTGTCCGAACATTCCCCGTAGGGACTTCATGATCTCATGTGCAGTGACTATGGGCTCATACTTCTTGGCCAAAACTTCGTTAAGGCTAGCCAAGATATACGCTCAGGCCTTCTCATTCGCCCGTGTCCAACGCTCATATGCTTCTCGAACGTTTCGAGCAACAGTAAGAGGTGGAATAGGAGGACACTCCTCTGTAAGGACGAAACAGGAGATCATTGATGATTAATATCGTGTTAATGGTGTTTTCCAACCAGCTAATTTTTGCCAGTCAGTTTATCGGTGGCGAGAAGTTTGCGGTAGCCATATTTAAATTGCCGAAAAATGAACAAACTTAATTATGTCTACTTGCATTAAACCACTTTTAGAAAACCGATAAAATTTTGGCAAAATAGTTCGGTGTACTCTAAGTTACATCTATTTTGCTATGATGCTTCAGTGAGGCATGACAAAATTCACTTTAGGGTGATCACGTGCCCTTTCACTGAAATGAGACATTTTCAACCATTAGACAGAAACAACTCCTTGTAACTGAACCTTCACAAATCGCTCATACGTACAACTGGGCCAATTTATCGTTTTGGCCTGTATAGTCACATCTAACTCCTTAAGTACCATTGATTCCTCTAATGAACAATAAGTTATAGTCCTACTATGACTAAGACCTCTCCGGCCAGGAGAGGGTGTGGCCACTATGTTCAAGACCCGGAATCAGCTCTTAAGGGAGCAATTTATCTACTTATCCCTGCTTCGGGGAAGAAGTGAATTCTGTCTTGTGTAGCTGAGTTCCCAGCTCCCCAATCAGATAAATCGCCGAAATGATAGGCATGTTGAGTTGGCAATCTAGCCACTCTCACCCATACATATCAAAGGACTGCCCTCATGAGCAGGAGTTCCCAACTCACTTAGGATTAAGATCATGTCACCTATGGTCATTCTAGTGAAATATAAGTCTCAATTATCAACGACATTATATGAAGAGACTAACCATTTCTTGGTCCGGACTTGTACAAACTCTTTGTATAGGATATCACCCCTCCCCCGTAGGTCTCCACAAGAATGGTCAAGATCAAACCATTTGTAGCACTTTACAACACTTGTAACATCTACAGAGCGAGTCGCATCTGTAGTATCAACAAGATAAGGTATCCCTCATTTATCCATCTACTACAGACCATTTAGTTTATTACTTAAGGCATGATTCACTTGTATGTCTCCACATACATGCTTAAATTATATGAAATAACCATGGGTCTTAGTTTAATGGATTTGAGTAAATGCTTATAAAATAACATTTATTTTATTACTAACAATATGTTTACAAAATGTTTACAAGTTACGAGACCACCAAGAGAAATAGGACACAAATATACACAAATATGATTTATATTAAATACCATAAGAGAAGAAAATAAAGTATAGTTTATATATTATATATGATACAATTTTAAACTATATGTTATATGTTATATATGATATAACATATGATTATATAATATATAATGAATTGGTTATTATATATATTTGTTATAATTTTAATTGTGAATAAAATTAGTTATTAATTATTTAATTATTAAATAATTTTTAATTATTTAATTTTAAAGTAATTATGGGGAGGGAGCTTTTTCTCTTTACCACTCACATAAGAAGTGGTGGAGGTCTCTCTTTCTTATACCTGCAAAAAGAAAAAAAAAACGACAGAAAGAAGGTTGCTTTCTGTAAAGTTTTTTTTTTGGCTTTCCCAAGGTTAATCTCTAAAAAATTCTTCTTTCTCCCTCAATCTCAAAACATTCTAGAGCCCACACCTCCTAGATTCTCACCAAGGAATACTGAGGACTCCATCGTGGTAGTGTTCGAGGGATTCGATTGAATAACATCTTCAAGGGTAAGTTTTCCTAAATCTTTTTGGTTTAAAACCCCCCTTTTTTTTGCATGCTGTATGATTTAATTTTTCCCAAATGCATGTTCTGTAAAATTATTTTTAAAAAATGGTAAGGAATTAGGATGATCTGCTTGCGATGCGGTCCTATTCACAGGGGTTCCTTTAAGCATGGTGTTGAATGGTTATATCCAATGGACACAGAAATATATATACAATGCGAAGAGTGTAACTATCGATCTTTCATAGAGTGACCAGTAGTTAATGAAGGTTGTACGATATAGCTTAAACATGTATGTGCTGATATACAGGTGGATCATGTTTAAGTAATAACCTAAACGGTTTGTAGTAGATAGATAAAAGTGAGTATCTTATCTTGGTAGCACTCGGATATGACCCGCCTTGTAATTGTTACAATTGTTGTAAAGTGTTATGAATTATATGATTCTAATCATTCATGTAAAGACATATGAGCGATATATCCTATACAAAAATTTTCTATAAGACAGAACAACAAAATGTTGAGTCTCTCTTTATAACACCGTTACTATAAGAGACTTACATTTCACCAGGATGACCATAGGTGGCTTGACCTTAATCGTGAGTTATTAACTCCTGCCTATGAAGTCGGTCCTTTGATCTGTATATATGAGAGTTGGCAGATTCGCCGACTCAATATGCCTACCATTTTGAGGATTTGTCTGATTGGGGAGTTGGGAATATAACTACACACGAAGGAATTCACTCCTTCTTGTTGTTAGGATAAGTAGATAAATTGTTCCCTTAAGGACTGACCCAAGTGTACTTACGAGCAATTTGTGAAGGGTTAGTGTACTGCTGAATGGTTATATCCAATGGACATATAAATATATCTACAATGCGAAGAGTGCAGCTAACAGTCTTTAGTAGAGTGACCGACAGTTAATGAAGGTTGATTAATTTAATTAAAGAGTTTAATCAATTGATCTTTTATCATTGGAGCTTCAATCTATAGGTTCATAAGGATCTCTTAGCTCAATAAGGATTAATGGGAATCAAATTAATTATGGATTAACTTGAATTGTTCAAATTAATTAAACAGAATTAATTGTATGGATTCAATTAATATAATTTATGTTGATACGTTATAATATAAAGTAATGAGATAAATAAATATTTTAAATATGATTCGAATACTAATTATATGAATGAGATTCATATGAAAACTATAGGTTAAAATTAATATGAATATGATTCATATTAATTAAAACTATAGGTTATTTTGATTAGTGGAGGGAGTTATTTCTATCTTTCATGGCGTGAAAATAAGGCAGACAATTTTTTTAGTAGCTTGATTACGTGTTTTTCAAATATCATAGAAAACTCCTCCCAAGATTTTCATCCTTCTGCCAAAAATTATCTCTAAAACTTTTTTCATATCTCTTCTTCAAATTTAAAGAGAAGCCCACAATTCTTTGTGGTTCTCACCTTGAGAATAATAAGGTAGTCATGTTATGGTGTTCGATTTTAGAAGCTTTGGTGTTCTCCTGTATTGCTGAGTTCGTGAGAAGCAGAGAGGGTTTTCATGATTCATGATCATTCACTGGGAGGAATTAACGAAGAAAGGTTCTTCAAGTGTCAGTATTCCATTTTCCTATTCTCACTTTAAATTCAGTAGAAAAAAGCATGCTCAGGACTTGTTATTTATCTTATGTATCCATCTCTCTGTTTTATTAAGTTTTACAAACAAAATTCGAGATACAAGGCGTTGCTATGCTTTCACTGTGGGAATTCCAATCCCTTCTCCAGGTACACGAGCTAGTGGTCCCAAATCCCTCTCCCACTGCTCATCGATCACTTTCTTCACCAATCTCCAACTTTCTTTCATTCTTCCTCTCTCTCCCAGCCCACAGCCAGCCGCACATCCACCATCTGTCATGCTCTCCGTTGCTCGTCGTTCCCTCTTGCCACCAATATCGTGTCACCATCTTCGACCCTAGGTAATTTTTGTTTTTAATATACGAGATTGTGCCTTGAATATCCATAGATCATGTATGTTTTTTAAATGTAGGGTTGAAAATCTAGAGTTTTAAACTAGTTTTGTTGAAATTTTGAAAGATCTAATTGTAAAGTTTGTTTTGTCTAAGATTTAATATTGTTCTATCGTTGGATTGGATTTGAAATTTTGTTTTTGGGTTGTTTGAGTTTGGACTTGAAATTTTGGGGTTTTTTTTTTTAAAAAAAATTATTATTGTAACTCGAACTGATATTTGATTGGAATGGGTGGTAGTTTGTTGGTTTTTTAGAAAGAAAATATTTGGATGGATTTAGGTTTGTTGCTATTTTAAGAAAGAAAGAGAAAAACTTTTTGGACTGGTCATAAATTTGTTGGAGTTTATTTGTTTGAGTTTGGATTAATGTTGGATTGGGCTTTTAGTATTAATTTATTAAGTTATACTAATATTTTGTCCACTATAACAATTAAAAACATTTGATTAAACATGTTGTTGCATCCTGAAGATTTAGTCATTCTTGAACCTGAAAATATTGGGAATAGTGATATTGATGTACAACTTTATGAATTATTTGGAAACGAAGGAAGTGCAAAACATGAAAATGGTTGGTACTGTCAGAGATATTCACTCAAATAGATTGGGACATTATCAATCCAATATGTTAACGAGGCTCGACATTGGAGGAAAGAAGTAGATGTATAAATAATTCTAGTTTAAAACAAAAAGAAATCTTATTTGAAATTTAAAAATATGTACAACTGGCTGTAAAAAAGTACACAACTGGCTGTAAAAAAGTACTAGGTGATTGAACACTATCAGATTTTCGTAGTAGAATCAAGCCAAGATATTTCTTACGTGAGATGCAAACAATGGAAGGATGGTTGTGATTGAAGGTTATGTGTTTGTTGGCATAAAACTCATGGGGTGTTCGAAATTACTAGACTTGAAGGGAAGCACTCATGTTTGTACTCATAATTGACACAGGATCATTCATAACTTGATTTGAGTTTTATGAGTATTGAAATTCAAAATATGATTAGAGTTGATCTTGGGGTTCCTGTGACCTTAATCTAATAAGTAATTAAAAGAAAAAAACAATATGGTTATAATGTTAGTTATAGACGTGTGTGACAAGCAAAGAGAAAAACATTGATTGCTTTATTTGGTGATTGAGCGAAATCATATTCAGAGCTTCCGTATTGGTTGTGTACCGTTGTGCATTACTATCACACCCCCACCCAGATTACCCCTTTTATTATGGAAGAGGATATGATCGTGGTAGTTACTAGCCCTACTGCCAGCATCCACCGCCCAAGCCTTCTAATCTAAATACTAACCTATTTAAAATATTACTAATATACGCATACAGCAAACCTCCCTTAAGGTTCTACAAAGATTACATAAATACATGCATACAGTCATGACAAAACTTTTACAAAAAATTATTCACAGATGGCCCAAACATCCCTAAATAAGCCCTAGTCCCTCTTAAAACATGTGTACATAAAAAGATCATCAACTTAAGTCTTCTTAATAAGCCGAGTCTTTCAATGGCAAGCAGCAGCAGGATCAACCCTGAGAAAACTGACTGCTAACTAAAACGGGAAAACACAGAAATTTTGTGAGCTAAAAGCCCAGTGAGCGACTATAGAATCGTATAACATCAAGCATTCCATCACTATAAACATGCAAATATACCAACGAGTAACTCAAGCAATTGTCTCTAAATGTAGCTTTAAACCATTCTTAGACATCATTAAACATTATTATTCCCTAGTTGAGAACGAGCATAACCGCTTTAGCTCCCAACATTTATTACCGGCCAAGAGACCCATACTTCCGCCTCTCACTCATAACTGCCTACGTGCACGTGGGCATGCTAAGTACCATCATATCTTAAGTACTTCTGCTCAGATACCTTCTCAAACTTGTCCTTCAATATCGAGCTATTAAGATGCCTTCTCAAATGTTCTTCAGTATCAAGTTGGTCAGATACCTTCTCAATGTCCTTCGGTATCAAGTTGGTCAGATACCTTCTCAAATGTCCTTCGGTATCAAGTTAGTCAGGTACCTTCTCAAATGTCCTTCGGTACCAGGGAATTTTTTAACATAAAATTAAGTTCCATTGCGTATCATTTACACAAGAACTCATTCCCTCATAGCCTTCCCTTAGGAAGCATATTATAAAATTAGAAACTTAACTTTTGTAGTGAATACATGACATACCTTGCCCTGTATACACATATACAAGCTAGGGAACATGCGTTAAGTTATTCTCCAACCATTTGTTGTTTGAGGGAATATAAATTCATCATTAATGTCACTATAACTTACTTGATCTTATATACATAAGTATTGGAGACATTAATTCACTTAGTCACTCACCGCTCTTTAGGGCTCTTAACGGTTTATACGCCTCTCCAAGTTCTTATTGGCCTAAAAGAACATAATTCTCGGTTAAACTACTTATAACTCTTAGCAAAATACCTCAAATAATTCATTTACTAAAGGAAAAAATCAATAAAGACAAATCTACTAGCGAGATCCCCATAAGCAAGATCAGCGAGATTTCCTTTATAAGTGAGATCCGCATTCCCATATCTCGCTATAACTCCCCACAGTGAACTGTTTGTTTGTTCTTCCCAAGCAGCTCTCTGCTTATGCACCGATTCCCTATTATAACTTCCAAAATTCATAACTCAAAATCCAGAGCTCTTTTCAAAAAACTTCTTTATACAAACTTGTTTAGAATTGGGTAACTTTCTTACCTTAAAATTTTAGCCGAGAATTCCTTATAGTTTCGCCTGGAACTTCTAATCTTCACCTCGGGCCCTGACTAACCCAAGATTATGCCTCCTCTGAACTTTCTTCACTTTTTGTTCTTCTCCTCCTACAATCTTTCTCTGACAAGACAACCTCGCAAACTAGATTCTCTCAGTTTTCAAATGGCACTGATTTTACTAAATTTGCTCATGTCAATTGCCGAAACCATGCTTTTAAATTTCCTCTTCCAGAAACTTCCCGCCGCCTCGCGAGTTCAAGGGTTAACCGCCACGTCACCCCTCATTTAATATGTTTTTCCTTCTCTTCCATCATAATTCCTATAAACAAACATGAATTGTTGCTTTAATAAATATGTAATATAACATTTCTTTGGCTAACATGCTTATCTAGAAAACCTAGAGTTTGGGGTTTACAATCACAATCCTAGAACATGATCAAATTGGTATTTCCTTCCTTCTGATGTGCCTGATATCACTATTCTTGGTCTAGTTTTATTCTCCTTTGGTTTTGCAAGAGAAGGGTTCAAATATTGTAAGCTATTAATTCAAATTAATGGAACTCATGTTTACAGAAAGTATAAGTAGAAATTATTGACAGCCTTATCTATCGATGCAAACTTGCTCCAAATCCACTTTAAAACTCATACCCATACTTTCAAGCTATGCAAAAACAACAATTAAGGGCTATAAACTCAATGCATAGCATCCTTGAATCAATCTAAATAAATAAGAAACCTTAAACATGACCAAAAGTTGCTAGAAACACTTGAACCTTGTTGAATAACACTCTAATGACCTCTACTAAACATTAATCTATCAACAAACATTATGGTAAATTAATTTTGCACTCAACACATAGTGGGTAACAATGATTTGAAGTCAAACAATCGATGAACATATTAAAAAAAACCCTTCAAAAGAACATCCAGAACCGAATTAAAACTCAAAATCACCACTATGACAAATGTGCAGCTACCATGGCCAGCAGACTAAAGGTTGAACTAGGTGGCATTCAAATGTAATGGCCCAAAGTCCACTTGAAAAACATCTATAAAGTGTTTTTATTACCTTCAAATTTAGAACTAATATTGCTAGTTTTGTTTAGTTTGACGTGGTTTATTGAGTAATTTCAGGAAACTGAGTATCATGAGTAATTTGTGTGAAAATGACAAAAAAAACTCGGGGCAAAACTCCAATTTTAAGCAGTTGTGGGTTGGATATAGAATTAGGAAGAAACATGGGACCCAAGATCAAGAAAAGAGGCAAATTTGCAAGGAAATTCAGGGGAGCCAACGTTGGAAGAATGTTGCAACGCTGCTCCTTGACGTTGTAGACCCGAGACCAATTGGAAATAAGGCAGCATTACATCGCTACGACTTTGATGCACGACTGGCATGACGTCAACTTTGCAAGCTGCGAGTATATTATAAATAACAGTGTTGCACCGCCAGGTCTGAAAGGGAGAAAATAGAGAGTTGACGTTGATCAATTTTACCTAAATTCTAGTCCGTACAAGATCCAAAACATAGCAATTTTGATCGTTTATTATTGAAGAAAGATTTTGATTGAGAGTTAACCTGAGAGCGTTTCTGGATTGATCATGACAGGAAGATTGATCGTGATCGTGATCGTGGTCATGTAGTTTTATTGAAGAACAATTCACTATTCCTGGCAAGAGTCAAGAAGATCATGATTGGGATTCAAACCTATCGAAGGGAGATCTTCTTCTTTGTTAATTTATTTTTCGCCATAATGATTGTTTGTTTGTTGAATACTATTATCGGAATCATACGTGGCTAAGCTCTGTTTCTAAGATGTTTATGGATCTTAGGGATGCTACTTTAAATATTGAATTTACAATTGATTGATTTTGTATGAATTTATAAATTATTTGTGTTTAATGCTTTTGATTAACTGACCACTAATTGAATGAACTTAAGTTAATTAGATGTCTCGAGCGAGAATTTAATTCGTTGGACCCAATAATTTAGATTGTTATTCGAAATTGCATGAAAGTGAATTTAGAATAATAAGGGGTACGATTGAAGGGTCTTAAAGTTGTAACTATTCAAGTGATAGAAGAGATTCGGGTCGATGGGTAGTTATTAGGATGGTTTGAGCTCAAGAGAGGATTTTCTTATTTTAGAACTTCTAGCATCAATCTATTAATTTCAATCAATTTCATGTCATATTCATTGTATTCCAAAAATGAAACAACACCCTGGAATTGTTTTGCTCTAAATTATTCTTGTGTGTGACTGAATTTTTGTTATCTGTAGTTATAGATAAAAATCATCTTTGGGTTATCTGGATAAAATTGACGAAGAATTGTGATAGCTAAGTTAGGAAAATTTTGCTCACGCTGGTTCTCCCGAAGTCTCGTTGTTTGTAATTATACACATTGTTTTATGAATAAAATAACTGTTATCTTCTTATGGCATTTACTCATATCTACTAAACAAAGCTTCGTGGTTATCTTATGTAAACTTAAGCATGTATATGTGACATACAAGTGGATCATGATTTAAGTGATAACCTAGATAGGTATGTAGTATAAGGATTAAGGTGGGATACCTGATCCTAGTGACACTACGGATACGACCCGCTTTGTAGAGGTTTGCAAGTATTGTGAACTACTACAGATGGTAGATCCTGACCATTTATGTGGAGACATGCAAGCGACAGTGTCCTATACAAAGAGTTTGTATAAGACCCAACCACGAGATAACTAGACTTTGTATATAATGTCGTTGTTACCAGAGGCTTACATCTCACCTAAATGGCCATAGGTGACACGACCTCAATCCTGAGTGTTTTGGTAACTCCTGCCTTTGAGAACGGTCCTTTGATTAGTATGGGTGAGAGTGGCCATATTGCCAACTCAACAAGCCTACCTTTTTTAGGACTTGTTTGATTTGGGAGTTGGGAACTCGATACACAATATGGAATTTATTCCTTCCCCGAAGCAAGGGTAAGTAGATAGATTGCTCCCTTAAGGGCTGATTCCGAGGCTTGAATATCGCGGCCACAACTTCTCTTTGGAAAAGAGGACTCAATCATAGTAGGATTATGACTTATGTTCATTAGAGAATTCAGTGGTACTTAAGGAGTTAGATGTAACTACAGAGGCATAACAGTTATTGGCCGAGTTGTACTTATGAGCAATTTGTGAAGGATTGTCGCACTATTGATTAAAGATGCACACATAATATATCTGCAGTAAGAAGAGTTCAACTGTCGATCTTTAGTGGAGTGTCTGGTAGTTACTAGATGGTGGATCCTGTAACTAAAGAGTTTAGTCAGTTATTCACGTACTGTTGGAGCTTCGAGCTACAGGTCTATAGGGTCCCCTTGATAGCTCAATGGATTCAAAGTTGAGGATCAGTTCTTGGTGTTGATCTGAAATGTTCAAATTGACAAAAGGTAATTCGATTATATATGATATGATCGATATGGTGTATGAGATACATCAAGCAGAGGATTAATGTAAATGAGATTTGCATTAAGTGTCATGGAATAGAAAAAGAGCTATGGTTTATATGTTCCATGAGATGAAATATTAAAACTATAGGTTATAAATATATTATAGTAAGTTAGTTATTATTTATATTTATAATAATATTAATTATTGGATAATTATCTCTTTTTCTTTAATAACCAATTAAGTGGGAAGTTATTGGTGGTTTCATGGTAATCGTGAGAAAAAGGAAAAATGTTTTCGTAATTTTAGTAAGAAAGGAATTTGTGTTTTTGAGAATTCCATTCTTGGAAAATTCTCACGGAGAAGTTGTCAAGTAAATCAGATTTACTAAGCGACAACTTAGAGGTAGCTAAACAATCATGGAGTATACTTACACGATAGACATTCAGCTAGACGATGAGCTAAACGATCGCATAGCTTTTGTTAGACGATCGTATAGCTTTTCCTAAACGATCGAGCATCAACCTATATGATAGGTTGTTCCATCTCCCACTTGCTCAATCGTTTACATGATTTTGGTTCCTCCCGTTTTTTGCCTCAAACCAAGTCCACATAAGGCCCACCCTCTGAATTCTCACACCGAGAATACCAAAGTAACCTTCTTGGTGGTGTCATACTCAACTCATATAGAATTGCAGATAACTCTTCAGAAGATATTCTAGAATAAAACCAACTTGGCTTCTCTCGTCCATCATAGCGTCGTTTACTTCTGCCACATTAAAGTGGACCATCATGTCCAGGACATGTTCACGAACTGAGATCCCTTTCTTTCATGCGACTGTTATAAACATATTTGATACAATAAAGCCTCAGGATGAATGACGGTTGTCTAAACCTCCCTCTCAGAGATTCCATAATCTCTTTGGCAGTACTCATATTCTCGTGTTTTTTCCACAAAACGTCATACAAGCTGGTAAGAATATGAGCACGGGCTTTATCATTCGCCCTGATCCATCTATCAAACACTTTCCAAACAGTTCAGTTGGAATTAAAGCTAGGAATGGGAGGAAATTCCTCCGTCAAGACAAATCTCAAATCATGTATCGTAAGTATCGTGTTCAAATTTGATTTCCATGTCACATAGTTATCCCTGATCAGTTTGTTTGAAGCCAACAATTGTATAATTGAACTCGTCATTCTGAAATTATAAAAAATTCTATAAGTGAATTACATTTAAATCCAATCAAGTTTTAGCAAAGTGATAATGTACCCATAATAATTATTTTTGCAACGATATTTAAGTGATTTAGAACAAATGCTACCGAGGGGCAATCAAGAATTCCTTCACAAAAGCAAGACAATTCTTAACCAAATACTATATCCAGAATAACTCATATTCTGATAGTCATTTAGTTATCGTTTTCGGTCAAGATCTTTACTAACGGTTAGTAATTCTTATAAGTGTAGACCCGCCATTTTCAGATCTTATAGAACGGTATGAGTATGCCTCCGAAATAGAAGACTAATGCCCAAGACGGAACTATAAGACTCTATTCATTTTACTGAAGCCTGGGTTGTTCTGGATCCTATGTTACAACCTTCCGAGGGGTTCGTCACGGTTAACGACTAGCTAATGCCGCCTAAAAACGACAGTAGGCGCAACATAGAAATCTGACGGTTCAAACTAATGGAGGAGACTGTAGGACAATGTTGACACGTTTCTTTCACCCACTTACTATGAACTACTTCCCTCATTCACCTTGTTATTGACCCATACAAACACTTTTCGAATGGAGCAGTCGAGGTAAAATCGACATGAAGCCGAGCATGAATCTCACGGTGTGAACTCTTGAGGACGTGAGAGCTAATAACTTTTATTCTCCCATTGAAGTGTTATAAATGTTTGGGTAAATTTATACTTAGGTTTTTTTTTTTTTTTTTTTTTTGCTAATAAAAACAACCCTAAGTCTAGGTGTTTATCCAAGCATAACACTTATACATGAATTTTAAACCTACGATGTCTAGGTGATAAACCGTTTTTATTACCCCACACCATTCACATATGCTCATAAAATCGATTACCAACGCTCAATTATTCAGCTATAATCCCCAGGAAGGAGGTGTTCCGTAGACCGTCAACTTAGGTACCCCCAACCTTAGATAGGATTATATACTGATTGAGTTTATAACCCTAGTTTTACAACTTTAACGACTTATTTTAACTATTAAAACAAGTGGTTAACCTAAGTGTGCATGCAGTTGTTCTTCGTTATTGATTTTAAACGTCTAACCCAATTTTATAACAGCTTACAAAATTTTAGACATGCTAAACATCCACGACAAACAATATAAGCATTCAATATCTAATATAACTATTATATTAAATAAAGAAACTCTAACATGCATACTATATATTATAACATTTTATAACATACTTTAATTGCATGTAACTGTTGAGGTTGATGCCCTAAAGTCTATGTTGTATTGTTCATTAGAGGAATTAGTAGTACTTAAGAAGTGAAATGTAACTACAAGGGCAAAACGATAAATTGGCCCAGGTGTATTTACGAGTATCTGTGAAGGGTCATCGTACTCATGATTGGTTATATGCGATGGACATAGAAATATATCTGTGGTAAGAAGAGTTCAACTAGTGGTCTTTAGTGAAATGCCTGGCAGTTAACGGATGGTGTTTCTCGTGGCTAAAGAATTTAGTCAGTTATTCACGTACCATTTGAGATTCGAGCCACAGGTCCAAAAGGTCCTCTTGGTAGCTTGGATAAAGTCGAGAATCAGTTTTTGGGTCAGTTTGAAATGTTCAAATCAACAAGAGAGAGTTCGATTATATATGATATAATTGAACTGGTTAATTATGTATGATATAATTGACTAAATGTATGAGATACATTATTTTGGAGGAAGTTAGATATAAATATGGTTTATATCAAATAGAGGAGAAGTTACTATAGTAGATATATGATATCAAACTATAGGTTAAGAATATAATATGATTATATTCATTATTTAATTAAAAAGACGGTTATAAAATAATTGTCGGAGAATTTCTTCTAAATCGTGCGAAAGTGGAAAGATCAATTTCGGTTATTGTAACTAAAGAATAAAATGAAAATTGTTTTCATTTTTGTAAAGAGTTCAAAAATTCGCTCACCGTGTGGAAATTTCACGATCGCTTAGTTGAGAGCCTATACGATAGCGCCCATTGCCTAAACGATCACAAACCCGCGTACTAAACGATCGCTTAGCACGTCGAGCTCATCTAAACGATCGCTTACTAATTACTAGACGATCTCTTAGTCTAACCTACACGATCGTGTACCTTTTCCTAAACGACAAGCACCCGACTATACGATAGTCATCTACTATCTCCCAGTTGCTTGTTCATACTACATGATTGTCCTTTCCTCCTCCCTCTACCAATTCCATCAAAGTCCACTCTTTGGATTCTCACTCCTAGAATACCAAGGGCTTCGAGTGGTGGTGTTGTCCCCAGTTGCTGCTTGTTCGTGCGCTGCCGTTCGTGTAGACGATTGTGATGCTGTTAGGCGACTGATTGCTGGGCTATAAGAACTGTAGAGGAGTGGCTTCCGTTTGATTAAGTTCGAGTAAAGATTGTCTTCAATTGGTATGATTACTCAATCTGTTGTATTTTAATTGTTAGAGCATGCCTATAATTAGTGTTATAATGCTTATCTGTTTGTTAAAATGTATGTGTTACAATGAAATAGGAAAGATCTGAACCCGTTCTGGATACTCTTGTTTAAGTGCTCATTCAATTGGTATCAGAGCCAACACCTCTACTTGGGAACTTACTTAGAAAAGTGAATTAGATAGATTTGATGCATGCATGCAAGTTAAGGATAGTCCATTAAAGTGTTTAAATGTGACTACATAAACCTGTTCATTTTTCATAAACAAAAGTTGTTTATGAGCAGACTTAAAAAGATGACTTAGACTAAAATCAGTAGTCGGATTGTCTAGGTTAATGAACCTCTAGGTAGAACATTCAGTGGGAGGTACTTGTGGCATATGATCGTTTAGTGCCAAAGGACGCTACACGATTGCTTAGTGTCCAATACTATCGTGTAGCTCCATCATTTAGCACGGACAATTACTACACGATCGCTTAGCGCCTTCGTCTAACACATGAGGTTGATCGTTTAACGTGCGCACGAGGTAAGTGATCGCTTAGTGCTATCGCATAGCTTCGCATCGCCTAGCTGTCGTATATAGGTAAACGATCGCGTTGTGTTATCGCTTAGTATCTCAACGCATCACTTAGCTGCCGTATAGAGGTAAACAATCGCTTAGCATATCAACGCATCGTTTAACTCCCGATCAAAGGTAAACGATCGTTGTAAGCGATCATGCAGTGCTATCGTATAGCTGTTCACCACATCGCTTAACTCCCACCCGAAGCTACACGATCGTGTGATGTCATCGCTTAGCTCCCATAGGTACACGATCGTCTAGCGCCTAACACCTCAACGATCAAAGCCCGGACCTACACGATCACTTAGCTTTTCTTCACATCGTCTAACGCATAAAGCTAAATGAACGTTTAGCTATTGAAGCTCAACTACGATATTAACAGAGGCTGATTTTCTAGAATCTGCAAGTCGGCCTATTCGTTTGTTTCTTCGATTTACAGCTTAATTTCAACTCTAATTACTCCAAATAAATTATAGACTATTGGGAACACATATAAGCTCATCAAACAAGAGCCAATTACAAATTTAATTGAGAAATTAAAAGCAAAAATTCAAAGAACCATATCAGTATAGTCGTTTTATATTTCTCATATAAAACACCCACCAAACCAAAATTAAACCGAATTGAATGCTTATATGAAGCTCTGATACCAGTTGTTGGATCATACCAATGCATAGCAGAAGTGACCAAGGTCCATAAGCACTCAAATTCATTAATTTTGGCATAAATAAAAGCATGTTTCAACATAAATAAATGAGTTTCATGACATACCTTTGAAGAACTTCCTCAAAGCTTGAATTCAGCTGCAAATCTCCTCTGAATCTTGTTATAGACCACCCCAAGATCATTCATACTATCCTCTTAGTGTTATAGATTGAGTAATGGGACTCGAAATAAGCCTGAATTAAGAGAATTCAAAGAATACTCACAACAACAACCCAACGTAAAGAACACCCTTCTTCTCTCGAATTTTTCAGAAAAATTTGATCGATTGCCATTAACTTATCACGCTTCTCTAGAGCTAATCCATTTACGAGTTAGTAGGGGGACCTCGCGGACCTACAGATGATGGGCTCCAACAATCTGAGATTAATCGGCTAAACTCATTAGACTGATCTAAACCTCATTCATTAACTAATGAGTGATTCCACTAAAGCCCATAGCCGAACTCCCTTCACTATAGATATATTATGTCCACTCGATATAACCATGATTAGTAAGTTAACCCTTCACAGGTTGGTCATAATAATGGTTGGGTCGAATATCTGTTTTACCTCTGAAATTACCTCTTGTTCCTTAAGTCCCACTGATCCCCTAATGAACAATTAATTTATGATTCAATCAACAAATTGAATCCCTCTCAGGGCAACGAGAGGGTGAGGCCTCTAATTTAGCACTTGAAGGGAATAACCTCTCTACTAACCCTAATCGGGTAGGAGTGAATTTCGTCTTGCACCCTTGTCCCCAACTATTCATCCGATTTTATCCCTAAAATGGGAGGCTTATTGAGTTGAGGTAGTTGGTCTACTCTCACCATTTGCAGATCAAATGATAATCCCGAGCAAACAGGAGTTCATAGTTAGCTCAAGATTAAGGTTAAGTTACCTAGGTCATCGCTTTAAAATAGTCAGTCTTAAACAGCAAACAACGTTATAAAGTAAGAGTGACTAGTTTCGTGGTCCGATCTTGCACAAAACTCATTTGCACAGGACACCCCCACTTCTCATGTCCCAACATGAATGAATTAGGATCACTTCGTTTGTAGCACTTTACAACACTTTGTAACAACTACAGAGTAGGTCACATCCAATAGTGTTACCAGAATAAGACACCCAAACTTATTCATATACTATAGATCATTTTGTCTATTAACTCGAACCCGATCCACTTGTATGTCTCCACATAATGTTCAAGTACTCATGTAATAGTCAAGGGACTTAGGTTTATTGGATTTCTAAAAAACAATATATTCAATAACAAATTTATCGAATTTTCAGCATAAATTCTATTGTTTACAAACCATGAGTTTTAGGATATAAAATCCAACAAGAATATCCTTCTCCATAGAGTTGGTAAATTCATTGTCCATGCAAGAGAAAACATACTAACTATAGCCCCTCAAGTCCAAGATTCGAAATTCGAATTCGGCACCTAACGACCCCGTTATCCCATGCGACCTAGCTACGCTACCATGTTCAACTCTCAAGATAGTTTATACATAAAAAAATGGATTTCAACTCTCTTCTTAACAAACAAAACTATTGTGTTCAACGACAAAACATTAGGGCTCTGAAAAGAAAGACTTCTATAAATAGTGCATGTATCTGTGACTTGCTATACACTCTCTAAGGAGCCTTAAAAATGAAAGTGCTTTATTCACAAGTTCATCTTGTGTGCCAGTGGTCATTCTAGAAGTTCTAGATTACTTACTTATCCTTAACTATCGCGATCATTACATAGAGCCATATTACTTTCACCTTTAAAACAAATTGATGGCTTCACTAGTTTCTTGTTCTAACTTGTGCCCAAAATCAAAATTTCTTAAACTTCACCTATACCTTTAATGATTTACCTTCTTTATAACAAAGCTTTGTCTTTCCGCATCAATAGTTTCTGACAGCTACTGTTACGAAACGCCCTCACATAAAATATCATTTTCTCCAACTCTCTTATAATCTAAGGAAGTTTATCAAGCACTATTCCAACGCTTGATTGCCTTGCTTAATCTTTCATTTTGAGAAGAAAATTCTCATGTTAATACTAAGTTCCATGATAAATAGCTTAAGTAAGCTATCCTTTAAACCAACACATGCTGGGATCCAAAGTTGTAAATAGTGACAAGATTGCTTATACCAGTTCTAAAGGCTCGTAAACATCCATTCCAAATTAGAAAGCCAAATCAAAGTTACATACCTGTAAACTTAAAACATTAATTTCCCTGATCTTCCCAAAATAATAAAATCTTTCCTATGTACTCTTATTTTCCCCGCACTTATCTTTGTTAGGACTAATATATTCAAGGTGCTTTCCTCTTTAGTGTGACATAAAATCCATACTAATTGGGACTATACTAAACTCCTCTATAAATCGTACCTTTTCAACTCAAATTTTCCATCTTGTGTAGAATTCGTCTTCACTACTTAGTTTTGCTTTAAACTTCAAAAGTTTTTCTCTCGATCCAATCGATCAGTTTCAAACCTTCTCACTCTAACAACAACGTGAGTAGGACCCATGATAATATGATGTAACTTCTCAATAAAAAGGCCACAATATTTTTCCACTTAAAGTCTTCGATACTTTGTTTAGTCCATCCACCTTAACTTCACAAGAGTGATTATAACCTATCAAAAGCTTTACTCAAAGGCCAACGACTTCAATAACTAGCAACCTAAAACTTGGTTCTCTTAAGACAATTTTTTCTTCTTTTCCCCATGATTAAGATAACTACCTTAGTTAAAATGTAAGCAGGTACTTCATTGTGACAAAGTTTCTATTAGCACCATCACTTCACTTTCTACTATAACATACCACAATTTCTTTAATCGATTCTCATATAGACATGTAACTTCGTTTTCTTGCATAAACAAGTACATCCTTTTCGATCTTCACTACCATACTGCCGCAGAGTTTTATTATACATTAAGATATTTGAACTAAAACATATGTTTCTTTCAAAAAGTCCTTCAATGAGATAAACTAGTGACTAGTGACCTTAGTTTTTTTTTTCCCATATTGTCATAGTTGAACAATAATCTCATACTAGTTTATTTCAAGTCATTAAACAATCAATAGAACATAATTAGTGTATAAACGAAACAAATATTTTTATGCACTACTTTTCATGAGAACTTTACTTACAAGACGTATCTGGCGATGATGAAAAATCCGTTAATGAGCCAGAAGGGACATATTGGACTTACAATATAAGTCAGTCTACAGAACCTAAAACTTAGGCTTTTATACTAACTATAACAACTCGACAATTCGAGATCTTATCTCGGTCATTATGACATGCATGTGTAAATTCAAAACAAAACTACTCTTAACACATTCAATCAAAATTCAACATTTTAAGCAAAAAAGATAATTTAAATAAAACATAAGTTCATTTTTAAAAAACCAGGTTGAGGGTACCACTAGGAAACAATAAACAAAACTTAGAAAAACACAAGTATGTCATTACATTCTCAGGTGCAAACACTAAAGAAATTTACAACATAAACATATTAAAACTAACTTTTAAACCACAAAGGAAAATATGTGCGGAAGTGTTGGTCTAGTCCCCTAGGCACGATCACAGATTCTTCCTGTCAGTCGCTAATGTATCCTTGCCTTTACCTGAAAAAACATAACATAAGAAATGATGAGTATGAAATACTCAATATGTGACTCACTATTGGGCTTACTAGGTAAATATGTTAACCTTTCTATCCAGGCATCAGTGTACATCCTATCGCATATCAATCATGGTGATCCCGAAGGATAACAAATAAAGCATGAACCCAAAGGAACACATGTCAGTCACATGTGTGAACTTGAAGAAACATAAATCAGTCATAGGTATGAACCTAAAGGAACACAAATTAGTCATAAGTGTGAACCCGAAGGAACACAAATTAGTCATAGGTATGAACCCGAAGGATCATAAATCAGTCACATGTGTGAACTCGAGGAACACAAATAAGTCATAGATGTGAACCCAAAGGATCACAAACATAAAATGTACACCGCTCGATAAGAAGGTTAACAATTACCATCTATTATAGCATGCATCAGTCAACCAATAAACCTCGTATTACAATCACAGTCACATCAACACAGTCATCATATTCAATGTGCAGAATGTAAACATAAGATCCTGTATCATGTTCAGGACAACATAATTTAAGAATTACCATAACGCCCACAATCGTTGCATAATCGAAGCGTAGCAAACCATTCCATAACATTCTATTTAAACGCACATTATTATCATCATCATTTTTGTTAGGACGACTGGTTCAAAGGCAAACTAGTAGTAAGACACTTACCTAGAAAACTTCCCGTGATCGAGCAAATTAGTCCAGTTTTGGCTTAGAGAAAACTTGACCCAAATCCTAAACAAGAACCAAAATTGAATCTGACCATTAAAGCCTAGATTTATTCTAAATAACTCCAAACACTTGGCCTAAAGTGTGGCTTGCTCCAAATTCACTTCAAAACTCCAAACCATACTTTCAAACTATGCAAAACCCACAATTAAGGGTTATAAACTCAAATGTACAACACCATTGAATCAATCTAAATGAATTAAAAACCTTAAACATTACCAAAAAGTCACTGGAAACACTTGAATCTTGATGAACAACATGCTAAGGGTCGAACTAGATGGCACAATCTACAAATAACGTCGGCAGTTGGAGCACCTTGATAGACAGTGAAGCGTTGTGGCTAGACGCGCGTGAGTTAAGCAGTGAAGCACAGATGGATGCGTGAACAGCAACCTAAAACCACAAATCAACGGCGAACGATAGATCTAAAACGACTCGATGGGCATGAAGAAATGGACGACATGAAGAATGTTAGGATTATTACCAACAAGGAAGAGTCAAAGAAGCCACGTCAGATTGAAGAAATCATGTCACAATCGAGTGCCACCCAAGAAGACTGATGAATAGGAATTAATTTCTGTTAGGCCTTCTCAATTGATTTTATTCTCCTGTAGCTTCATTTGGGCCATATGTCAAATGTAATTAAATTTATTCTTTTACACTTATTTTATTCAATCATTATTGTAACCCTAAATTGGGGAAAGTGTGTATAATTTGGGGCTGATTTCACCGTTACAATATATAGAAAACAGAGAAGAAAGGCATTCCAATCGTTTCATCATCTTCTTTTTTTTTTTTTAATTATGACTAACGACGTTGATGCTCGCACGGAGATGACGAACGATAAATGATCGTGAGTGACACGCGAGTAGAACGTGATGTGGCCCTGTGTTGGGGTCGTGCCAATGGAGATGAACACTGACATGGTGGCAGTCACACGCTTATGCTAGAATAGACATATACGTGATGGGGGAGGGATGGTGGCAGCTATCCTGTTATCCTTCTTTTACCTTTTTTTTTCAAACCTAATTCCTATATTAAAACAAATAACCTCTCAATAACCAAAACCCTTAATTTGACTAATTCGAGTCCGTATATAAATACTTATAGATATTCCTTTTCCTCCTTAATTTCTCAATCTTCCACATTTAAAGTCAAAATCTAAATCTTTTACCAAATTACCTCCAAAATTGGTGTCAAAGTAACTTAATTTGGCCCAAAAATCTTTTTAAAAAAAAATAAAAATAAATCCCAAATTCCTTAAAGTAATTCCAATATCTCAAATTGTTTAGCAAATTAACTCCAATAATTTCATGATGACAAATTAATCTAAATTAATTATCTTCTCAAAATTTGCTTCAAAACCCAAAATTAAAGAAAACATAACATCCAATAAATTCAGGATAATTAATTTAAATTCACCTGAAATTTTGGGATACTACATCTCTGGAGTTTTTTACTTTAAGAGTTTCAAAAAGTCTTATGATCTTCTGGAAGTCTTCAAATCTTTAGTCTTTAGATCTTAATGAGAGCAAAACTTGATATTTGAAGCTCTAGTCTTCATATCTTTGGACTTTCTTTTGATCTACAAAGTTTTGAGGGAGTTATGTTCTTCATATCTTTTGAGCTTCAACCTTTGGATCTTCGGAGATTTAAAGCTTTAGTCTTCAAAGCTTAAGAACTTCAACCTTCAGTTCTTCCCAGCTTTGGATACTTAGAGCTTTGAAGATTTAGAGATTCAGTCATTAGAGATTGTGGGCTTTACAACTTCAGTCTCTAGAGCTTGAGAAATTGGGAGTTTCAGTATTCATAACTTGAGAGCTCGGGAGTTTTTGTATTCAAAGCTTCATAATTTGAGAACTTTAGTCTTCGATTTCTTCTGAACTTGAGAGCTCCAATCTTTGGAGCTTGAGAACTTGGGAGCTTCATTCTTCGTAACTTTCCTTCTCCTCTTTCAAAATGAAGGGTAAGATTTCTATATGTAGAGTTTCCACATGCCTTAAGTGGGCTTAGTTGGTCAATGGGTCTGACCCTTGGGTCTAATTAATTAATTTTGGGTCAAATTAAATCTATTTTTAGGCTCAATTGAATTTGTACCCAAATATTAATATTTAATTGGACAAAATTAATTAATCTGATTCAATGGTTGAGACGAAAACACATAACATCATCGGGATCCACCAACTTTCTTTTTTTCTTTTATTTTAATTTGGGACATATGTTAACTTTTAATCAATGCCAAATTTGATAATTTATAATTTCATCATTAATTTGAGAAATGATGTGGCAATTTGTGATTGATCAAAGTTCTCATTCAACAAATGCCTTCCTTTCGAAACCTACCATTGAATTAAAATTAAATTGAAATTTCATGAGAATGGCTTACAAAAATTGTGTAATTAGATCAATTGAAATGATGAAGAGACTACGCCGAGAGCAGTTGGCTGTTGCTGGTGCCAAAGTTGCAAGCAAGGGAGTGGTTGGCTGTCACACCTCGCCCCGAGCCTGCCTCTTGAGCCCGAGGGGAGGTGTGAGGACGGCAGATACCACCCTTTTGTGATACCTACTGCCCACCTCTACCTTACTACACTCAATAAACTTTAAGCTAAAGATATAATCAACAATTGTTTCACCAACCTCCTTTTATTACCAACAGTACAACGTTTGCACAACTCTCAGGCTTAACTACAAAGTTTACACCAACAACTTTAAAAACCGAAAGTGTGATTGTGGTATGGCGGACTTTGACCTTAGCAACATCCTGAAACTCTTCAACCTCAACTACCTGGGGGGAGGGGGGATAAAACATGGAAAACGTGAGCTACAAAGCTCAGTAGTGGTAGCTTTATACGAAAATAGGTTTGATTTCAGAAATTCATTTTTGGGAAAACAATTCCACAATCAAACAATGATCGTATAATAAATTGTAACCTTTCCAGCCTGTCAGCTAGACAACCCTAGCATAGTCATGTATTTTCTCCAGGTACTCTCTGCGAATAACCCGCAATGACTAACGTGGACACAATCTTATAATCCACCGAATATATCAATAATGCTACACATGATTGGGTATGTTGACAATCCCAGTCAAGTACCTTGATAATCTCAGCCAAGCGTCCACAAGGCATGCTAACAGTATCCCAGGTACAAATCCCGTTCCAACACAATGACACACACATTATGACAACAAACAACAACAATCAAATCCAAACAAGACACATTTTTCGATCATGCAAATATTTCAAATCCAACATATATATATATATATATAATCATACACATATATATAAGTCAATCATACAAGAAATAGAATAACCACTCATCTTGGTTGGGTAGGAACTTTCCTTTCCGACTCGAACTTTTTGAATTACATACTCAATTGCAAAGTTAATTTCACCCAAAAACACAGGGACCCTTACAATTAACACTTTGTAATAACGAAAGTTTTAACAAAAAGGTAATTTAAACCCGAAACATTCGTCACATTCGTCCACAAATGCAGAAAACGGTTAACTACAAATGCAGGAATCCACCACGACTGTAAAAGCGTTTAATTCAGATCTGTAATTTGGAATATCGGATAACCTGGCTTTGATACCAATTGAAGGAAATTGAACTCGAGATTTCCATGAGTAGCAGAACAAGACTATTCCAAATTACAATCATGAATCAAAAAATCATTTACAGTCGATTTCAACGGTTATGTAAATATACAAAGAAATTACAGCATGAACAAATACCAAATGTATAGAGGGAAACTCTACACACATATGCAAAAGCGTCTCCACGCTTCGATGCGCACTCTAATAGAACACAGCAACCACGAGCGCCTGATCTACACGACCGCAACATTGCACGAACACTTCGCACTCGCCCTCAACGATCTCCTCAGTCACGATCTCCCCCACAACACAACGGACTCCTCCGCAACACCATGAACGGCCTCTAGAAAACCTCGACAGTGTCGAGTTGAGTGTGACACCACCAACAAAGGCGACCTTGGTATTCTCGGTGTGAGAATTCAGAGGGTGAACTCTGTTCGAACTTGGTATGAGGCAAACAAACGGAGGAAAGAACGATCGCGTATACGACTGGGCAAGTGGGAGAAGTCGGAGACCTATCGTATAGATCGATGCCCAATCGTTTAGATAAAACTATGCGATCGTCTAGCAAAAGCTATGTGATCGCTTAGCTCTATCGTCTAGCTCGGTCTATCGCCTACAGACTCAACACGATCGTTTACCTTGGGCCAGCGATCGTCTAGCCTATGCGATCGTTTAGTAAACATTGCACGATCGTTTAGCTCGCTCAGCCGTCGTTTAGTAAATTTGTATTTACTTGACAACTTCCGTGAGTTTCTTTTCGCCAGAGAGAAAACTCAAATTCCTTTTCAAACTTTTGTAAAAACCTCATTTCAAAAATAGGAAACCACTTTCCTTTCTACTCACGGTTACCATGATCTAATAAACACCCACTACTTTGATTATTTAAAAGAAGAAATATTAATTATCTAATAATTAATATTATTATAAATATAAATGATAACCAAGTTATCATACTATATTTATAACCTATAGTTTTAATATTTCATATCATGAAACATATAAACCATAGTTCTTTTTCTATTCCATGGTACTTAATATAAATCTCATTTACATCAATCCTCCACTAGATGTGTCTTATACATCATACCGATTATATCATATATAATCAAAATACCTCTTGTCAATTTAAACATTTGAAATCAACATTAAGAACTGATCCTCAACATGAATCCAAGCTACCAAGGGGACCTCATGGACCTGTAGATCTGAAGCTCCAACGGTACGTGAATAACTGACTAAACTCTTTAGTCACGGGATCCACCATTTGTTAATTGCCAGACACTTCACTGAAGACCGACAGTTGAACTCTCCTCACTACAGATATATTATGTGTCCATCTTAACCAATGAGCAGTGCGAAAATCCTTCACAAATCGCTCGTAAGTATAACTGGACCAATAACCGTTATGCCCCTGTACTTACATCTGTCTCCTTAAGTATTACTGATCCCTTTAATGAACATAAATCATAGTTCTACTATGACTGAGTCTTCTCTTCCAAAGAGAAGTTGTGGCCACTATGTTCAAGCCCCAGAATAAGCCCTTAAAGGAGCAATCTCTTTACTTATCCCTGCTTCGGGAAATAAGTGAATTCCATATTGTGGATTGAGTTCTCAGCTCCCAGATCAGACAAGTCCCCAAAAAGGTAGGTATGTTAAGTTGGCAATCTGGTCATTCTCACCCATACTAATCAAAGGACCGTCTTCAAAGGCAGAATTCACAAAACACTCAAGATTGAGGTCGTGTCACCTATGGTCGTTTAGGTGAGATGTAAGTCTCTAGTATCAACGACGTTATTACAAAGTCTAGTCATCTCGTGGTCCAGGTCTTATACAAATTCTTTGTATATGACACCCTCGCTCCACGTCTCCACACGAATGGTCAGGATCTACCATCTGTAGTAGTTTACAACACTTGCAAACCTCTACAAAGCAAGCCGTATCCGTAGTGTCACCAAGATCAGGTATCTCACCTTAATCCTTATACTATAGGCCGATTTA
This sequence comes from Benincasa hispida, assembly GCF_027475165.1. Taxonomy (NCBI): domain Eukaryota; kingdom Viridiplantae; phylum Streptophyta; class Magnoliopsida; order Cucurbitales; family Cucurbitaceae; genus Benincasa; species Benincasa hispida. The sequence goes on from NC_143479.1 coordinate 52,192,808, forward strand.
GGTTATCACTTAAGGCATGATCCACTTGTATATCACATATACATGCTTAAGTTCACATAAGATAACCAATGAGGTTTGTTTATTGGATATGAGTAAATGCCAAAATTAAATGACACTTATTTTATTCATTGAATAATGTGCATCTTTACAAAACAACGAGACTCCGGGAGAATTAGGACACCAATCCCAACAGTTTCCTCACATCAAACATATGGTTTCCTTTTTAGTTCACATTTAGCCAAATTTTCACTAATTAAGGCTCAACTCAAAGCTACTAAACAAATCTATTTAAACACTTAGAATTTTCATTCTCTTCGACACAAGATTTAACTTATACTTAGTTAATTTCCTTAACTACCTGCTTAAGTAGGGAAATTGAAGTCTGGGTTTCACACTGGTAGTGAAAGCGACAAGTTTAGAATACCAGTCGGTAGGGCAAGATAATGAGGTATTTGAGGTGTTCAGTTGGTTATTATAAACAGTGAGTTATTATAATAGTTTGTAAGTTATAATAGCTGTGTTTGGGGTGCAAACTATTTTAGTCTGAGTAAGAAATAGTAAATATTGTGACAAATAGGAAAAAAAAAAGATGAGTAGGAAATAGTAAATACCATAACAAGTAGATATTTAAAATAGTAATATCGTAGTTAATTGTCGGTTATGATAGTTGGTGTTATAATTTGTGCCCCAAACATAGAGTGAGATATAATAGCACACTTCATCCACTGAAAGTTGGGGTCCAAACACCCCCTAATGAGCTACTTGGCCTACCAACTTCTTATGCTCGCGTAAACAACTTAACATCAATAGTGCACTATTATGAAGCTTGCACATTTATCGAGTAACTCTATCTTCCCATATTTGTCTACTTTTCCCATTTAGTGAGTAACTTCAACTTATCCTCTTAATCAATTTTTCATATTCATCGAGGATCTCCATCTTACAACTCTACAACAAAAATGTATAAAGATTATTTTTAAACATACTGTAAACTCCAAAAATTTAAATGACACTTCTCAAAGTTTGAGGATATGATAAAAAAAAAGTTAATCATCAGAAATAGCACTATTTTCGGACAATTGTTTTAATAGGCCACCCTGGTGCATCTCGGCCTGGATCATTAACGAGACTAAAAAAAAAAAATCTTTTAATGGCACGTCCAGACTATCAATTTTTTAGCTTTCTTGATGGAATCTCGACCATATGAAAATCATGTACATTTATTATTATTTACATGTTCCCCATATTTTATGTAATCCTTCCCATAAATCGTGTACATAATATTATTCAAATTCCCTATTTCAATATTCCTTCGAGTTTAATTAGAGAAGGAAGTAAAAAAAAAAAAAAAAGAGGAGTCGAATGGATATTGAAATGTAAAAATTGGAAAGAGTATGTGACAATGAGAGAAACAAAATTTGAATTTGAGATTTGGATTATGAATAGAGATTTTGAAGAAGGTTACGTACTTAATGAAGGATCCCTTAACTAAGAGTTTCATGAGCGCATTATGATCGCTCTAATTTCACAGTGATCGACATACACAATATACATCCAAACGCACAGTTATGCAAACAAACATTAATTAACGACATGCTTTGAACAAAAAATAACAAAGGATAGAGTTCACATATAGTTGAAGACGGTCTTCAAACTTTGGAACTCAACGCAGCGGATGACCTCTACCCAATTAACCAACACCCAGCAGATGCGTCGACTACAGCAGCACGAACAACCGTAAAAACACGAACGCATCGGGGACGACACCACCAGAAAAGAGCCCCAGGTATTATCAGATTGAGAACCCAAAGCGTGGTCTTTGGTGAGTTTGGTAGAGGAAGGAGGAAGCACGGATCGTGTAAGCGATAAGCAAGTGGGAGGGAATAAAAAGCTATCGTATAGCAATATGCTTATTGTTTAGGAGAAACTACATGATTGTGTAGATTTTACTGAACGATCGTTTAGAAAACAGAAGGCAATCGTTTAGCAAACACGACACACTATATGATCGTTTAGGAAAGCTAATTGATCGTTTAGGACTTAGTGTGCGATTGTTTAGGCGCTAGGTAGACGATTGTTTAGGCACATAGTGACTATTGTATAGGCTCTCGAGATTAAGCGACTGATTATGTTTTTAGACCAACGCGTTCTTTGATCTTTTTCCGGACGGACGATTCAAAATGGAACAAATTTAATTTTAATTCATCGGCTACAATAACCGATGCAGTTCCCACTAGTGCACGTCCGAACGTGATTTTTGGTTAATTATCATATAATTAACCAATTAAAATATTAATAAATATAATCATATTATATTTTTAACCTATAGTTTGATATCACATATCTACTATAGTAATTTCTCCTTTACTTGATATAAATCATATTTATATCTAATTTCCTCCAAAATAATGTATCTCGTACATTTAGCCAATTATATCATATATAATTAACCAGTCCAATTATATCATATATAATCGAACTTCATCTTGTCAATTTGAACATTTCAAATTAACCCAAACACTGATTTTCGACTTTATCCAAGCTACCCACGGGACCCGATGAACCTGTGACTTGAAGCTCCAACGGTCCATGAATAGCTGATTAAACTCTTTATCCACGAGATCCACCATCCGTTAACTGTTAGACATTCTACTAAAGACTAACAACTGAACTCTTCTTACCACATATATATTCCCGTGTCCATCAGATATAACCAATCATGAATACGATGATCCTTTACAGATGCTTGTAAGTACAATTGAGCCATATTATCGTTTTGCCTCTGTAGTTACATTTCACTCCTTAAGTACCACTGATTTCTCTAATGAACAATACAACATAGTCCAACTACGTGTGAACACCTCTCAGGCCAAGAAAATGTGTGTGGCGCCACATCGTTCAAGCTTCGAAATTAACCCTTAAGGGAGCTATCTATCTACTTACCCCTGACTCGGGGAAATAATGAATTCCATCTTGTGTAGCTGAGTTCCCAGCTCCCAAATTAGACAAATCCCCAAAATGGTAGGTTTGAATCGGCGACCTGGCCACTTGCACTTATACAAATCAAAAGACCGCCCTCAATGACAGAAGTTTCCAACTCACTCATGATTGAGGTCATGTTACCTATGGTCATCCTAGTGAAGTGAAGTTCTGTCATGAACGGTGTTATATAACGAAACGTTAACACTTCGTGGTCAGGTCTTATATAAACTCTTTGTATAGGACGCTTCCGCTCGCATGTCCCCAACACGAATGATCAGGATTAGACCATCTGTGACAAGTCACAACATTTGTGACCATTCCACAAAGCGGGCCGCATCCGTAGCGTTACCGGGATAAAGTTTCCCTCTTATATCCATATACTACAGACCATTTTGGTTATCACTCAATACATGATCCACTTGTATGTCACCACATACATGCTTGAGTCACATACAGATAACCAGAGATTTTATGTTTATTGGTTTATGGTAAAGCAAATAAAACAAACAACTGAGCAAAATACAAGATGTGAAGTAAATATCATATATTATACAACACAAGTTTTCGTACAAATTGTTTACAAACTATAGGACACGAGACTTTAAGGCATTAACCCAAACACTTAATATATGGGAAATTGTATAATTTGTTGGATTTTATATATTTAAAAAAGTTGGGAAAGAAAGTGATACATTCATGGATTGATATATTATTTGTTGTTTAATGTCATAACATTTGAATTTGAATGAAAAATCAAATTGGATGATGTTTCATTTATAAATTTAACTTTCATATGTTAAATTTAAAGTTAAATTTATAGTTTATTCCATTCGATGAGTCATGTTTGAATTTGGTCAAATAACAACTCAATTGACTTATGTTTAGCAAACGTTTCAATTTAGTATTTAGTATTTTTTATTTTGTAGTGTGAAGAGTTACCAAGTTGCTAGCCTATAAATAACAACTCGTTTATTCATTTGAAGTATCCCATTATAAATTGAAAAGTTTTTTCTCTCGTTTATTTTCTTATGTTTGATATTGATTTAAGAGCAAGTGTCAACGTGTTATGCCATATCCGAGTATTTTGACGATACTGTTATATTAAAATTATTCGTTGTATCCGACTGAGACGATGGTTGTAATCTGCTTGTAGGGTATGTAAAGAGAATAATAGTTTTTCGAACATCGCTTATCAACTGTGCCTTACCTACCTTTTGACATTTCTACAACATCTTGAGATTTTTTGTTATTTCAATTTATAAGTATTGTTATTCCACCTAACTTGTTTTTCAATTTCAACATTATTATGGTATACAATTAACGTGTATTTTAATTTTTATATCCAGTCGAGGTGTCATTAGTCAGTTGGTGTTTAGTTTATACATCGTTACCCAACATAATAATAGTTATCTTCATCTTTACCAAGGTTCCACCAAGGAAGCAACAAAAAAAATGAAAAAAAAAAAGTTGATTTCGACGTGCCATTTAAATAAGTTAAATGTTTGTTTTGATCTCAGTTTCGACGTTGGTCGAGATGCACTGAAATAAACTATTAAAACAATGGGACAAATGTATTAGAAAATCTATCTTATCAATACTTATATATATATAGTCCCTTTTAATAACTATTTTGTCTTCTATTTTTCCACCTCTATTACTGATGTGTTATTTATTCAACCTCTAAATTATCATGTTATTTACTTTTTATCGATATTTTTAAAAATTAAACTAAAATTAAAAATTTTAAAAGATAATTATTAAAAACTTATTTTTATACTTAAAATTTAGTTAAAAGATTCAACTTTCCTTCCTATAAAAAAAACAACTTTCTAATTTATTTCTTACCCATAAAAATACGACTTTTTAATTTTAAAAAACCACCTCAAACCATCCTAAAAATATCGCGGGTGTGGAAGATAAGCGAAGTATAGAAGAAAGAAGAACGAAAGAAACTCCAACGTGAGCAGATCGTTCCCACAGTCTCTCCATCCAAAAAGTTACAAAAAAAGAAGAGGAAAAAAAAAAGGAAAAAAACGCATAAAGTGAATAAAAGGCAAAGACAAATCAAACCGACACCATCAAGATTCCCTTATCCCAATAAACACAAATTTACTTCTCTCTATTTATTTATTCACTTCTATTATTTCCCCCTCTTTTTCTCTTTCCAAAATTATTGCCTCAATTGAAATGATCTCAAATCGTAATAGTAGAATCAGAATAAAATTTAATTGATAGATCGATGGTAATAAATTTAAATTATAAATGTAAATAGATTGATTTTGATCGTATTTATTTTGTTAAATTTACTGTTACCATTTTCTCTATTTCTAAAGATCTAACGATAATGGTAATGATAACAATAAAGATGTCAAAATTGATAAATTTTCAACGATAATATTAACAATAATGATAACGATAAGTATAAGATGTAATTTTTAGATTATAAGCAAATGTAGAACACGAGTAAAAGTAATGGACTCATTTCGCTCACTTTTTTACCGTTGAAAACATGACCTTAATAACTAAAAAAAGAAAACCAGAAAAAATTCCGATCTGCTCAAGTGATTTTACCATTTTACCATTTGATTCTTGCTTCTTCGTCTTTACCTTAGGAGGGTATGATTGTCCGCTCGGTGTTTAAGAATGGCTGCTTTTGCTTTTTCTTCTCCGATTTCCATGTCCTTCCGTTTCTTTTTCTTACGACGCGGCTTTTTTGAATTTTGAATTTTTCTGACCGAAATACCCTTCTCGTTTTCCGCTTATTACTCTACTTTGCCATTCTAGAGCTTGTGTTCCCTTGCAGCGATTTGACGGAATTGCCCCTAATGGTTTGGTTATAATATTTCTCCGTCAATCAGAATTTATAAATCAATTAATGCTCTATAGATTAGGAGTCATACTTGTTTTCAATACGAGTATAATTTAATTAATGTTCTAAATATCTTGAGTTGTAATTATAGCTTACCAACACTTGAGAGCTATATATTTTTTGAGATTATCGGTATCTTCATTTACCTAAAATCATAATATCAAACACTTTTTTAAACGATTGTGTTTGTTTTGAGGAAATGATTTCTAAGAAAATTCTGGAATATTCAAATAGTGCTCTTGAAAGGAATAGTAGGGGAAGAATGAGAGAGAATTTATTATCTTTTAACTATTATCGTTATTTATTACTGTTTTTCTTTTCTCGATATACTATATCCCATCTAACCTGTATAAGTTTATAACTACATCAAGGGACAATAATAAAACAAACGACTCTAAGAATAGAGAAATAACATGTCTAACATTTAAAATAATAAAAAAGTATACTATATATAAAGTGGAGCTATGACTGGAAAATATTTACATCCTTTTTATGCCTTTGCAACTTTTCATAACTTCTATTTTGTCATTCGTCACAACTATTTGAGTTAAGGTAGTTACACGCGAAGTGGTGTATTCTTTTATGTATATGTGTGATCTGTGCCATGAATATGAAACATCAAGATCTAATGTTAGACATGTTTAAAGAACAATCACATTTCTCTATTGCAATTATTTAGGTCGAAGTGCTATATCTCTTTGTATCGAGTGTGATGTTAAACCACGTATATGAAAAATCACGATCAAACGTGGAGATATGCTTGAATGCAATCACATATTTTGCCACGTTACAACTATTCAGGTTGAAATGATATATCTTATACATGAATGTGATTTAAACCATATTTATGAAACATAGAAAAACTAATGGTAAAGATATGTTTGAATGGATAAAAATCTCATATTTTTATGTTGCCTTTTATTTTTAAATTTTTGATACCACATTGGTAAAACAATGTAAAAACTTAATTATTATAATATTTTAAAACATGTTTCTTCTTTATGTACTAAAATAAATTATAAATTTAACTTGCATTGTAGATTTATATTATTAAATATAACAAAAACTCAAAATATATTTTTAAAAGATTAGAGACAAAAAAATAAAGTTAAAAAAATTTCGAGACAAATCAACTTCTCACTAAAAATTAGAGGATCAAAAAGATATTTTTTCAAATATACTTTTAAAAAGTGCTTGAATTAAAAGCATTTAGAACCCAACCTGAATTTCAACACAAATTCTCAATTATCGGACAAGCGTGAAACAAATGAGTGGCACTGTCGTAATTACGTGAAACAAATACTACCCTTTTGGTAAAATAGACTCAAAAAGAATAAAATTGGACCCCACAGAAGCAGTAATTCTTTCCCTCTCTGGTATTGTAGTGTAGAAGCACGAGCAGAGAGCTACTGACACCTAAAAGAAAAGTTGCTCTTTTTTTTCTTGGCTCCATCTTCATCTTTGCTTTTGTTTTCTTTCCTTTTCTCTGAAGTAGCTTAAACTTTCAGCTCTCTCTCTCTCTCTGTTTAGGGTTTGCCCTTTCTTCTGCAATCTCCATTACCACAGGTGATTAATCTCTATGCTTCTTAATCTCATCTACATTTTGTATATCTTTGAAATGCATCAATGTTTCTGATACCCCTTTTCTGTTTTTGTGTTCTAGATGCTTGAATTTTGCGTTTAAGTTGTCACATTCAGCAGGTAACTATTGTACTTTTGTGTGGATTGGGTTTGCTTTAAGTTTTAGTGGTCTGTGTTTTCTGCTTGCTCGTTTTTTGTGTTCTTTTTTACTGTTTGTTGTTTTGAAATGTGCTACTTTTTTTAGGGTTTCTTGTTTATTGTCTTGTTGGTTGTTGTTCTTTTTTTTTTCTGTGTCTCTAAGTTTGTTCTTTGAAATTTTGCGAAGGGAACAGGGAGATTTGGAGTTTGAGAGTTTGAAGGGACGAAATGTCGTCGAGAGGGGGGTCCGATCAGCCTCCTCCATTGCAGAGGAGGATCACGAGGACACAGACGACGGGGAATATAGGTGAGTCGGTGTTCGACAGTGAAGTTGTACCGTCGTCACTGAAGGAGATCGCGCCAATCCTGCGTGTGGCTAATGAGGTTGAGTCTAGCAATCCCAGAGTGGCATATCTGTGTAAGTTTGAAACAATGCTGTACTGTTAATAGGTCATTATTTTAGTGGATGCAGAACTTGAGTATCATAGATAAGTACTTCAATGCTTATATCGAAAAATATCTATTTTTCTTCTCGATTTCTTTTTGATAACAAACTCCAGCACTATCCAATTGTTTGATTAATTTTGGGTGCCAGTTCCAGTCAAGTGCTTAGTTATATCCGTACCGAAAAACTGCTGGTCTGTTTTATCCAGTGCTTACTGGCACAGTGCCATCTTACACTAAGGAGGCTGCACAAGCAAGTTTACTATGTACTTTTACCTTGTGCTAGTGTCACCTTCGTGCAAGCGAATTCTGATTCTGGGTTTCTGTCAGTTTGCCCATTTGGATTTGCAAACTTCACCATACTTCAAAGTGAAAATTGTTGACGTTTTCCATTATGTTTGCTTGCTAGCTTTATTAGTTGAAACTATGAGGTATTGACTTGACTTCAAGTCAATGAATTGATTCATATAGTGTGCAACTAAACCTGCTTTTTGGTTCTAGTGAATGTACTACAAGTAATCTAACTGGTTTTAGACAATGATACTATTCTGGTTTACGGTGGTTGATTTAGATGTCTGTTCCTTTTGGGATGAGAATGGATTGTATTTTGAAGAAGCCACAATGAGTGACATCTATGCTAGATGTAGATGTCAACATTCGTTATTGAACCCTCGATCCTCAATATATGCATCGAAACTTTCCAAGCATGAGGGTCTCATATCAAATGTATGGACGATTGAGTATTGGGATACTTTTTTCGTTGCTTGATCGATCCTTCTCCTGTTGGCGAGTCGTTCTTTTTTGTCCTTTGAAGAATTATGATTTTGAGGGAAATGTACTCTTTTACTTGGAAAACATCACATGATCATGTGAACATGTTGGATCGGCTTGTGAGGAAGATGCCCTCGCTAGTTCGGCCGGTTCGTTGTATTTTTTGTTGGAAGGGGGAGGAATACTTCAACCACATTCTCTGAAGTTGTGAGTTTATGAGATCCATACGGGATTATTTCAAACGTTTGGTTTCTTGCTTGCTCCGCCCGAGGACACCAGTGTTATAATTTGGAAGTTCTTTCCTCCATTTTTCCTTTCGTGAGAAGGGTTGTTTTCTGTGGCTTGTTGGGTGTGTGCTATTTTTTGGATTCCTTGTGGGGAGTGAAATAATAGTGTGTTTAGAGGGCTAGAGGGAGATCCCAGTGATGATTTGTCCCTTGCTAAGTACTATATTTCCCTCTAGATTGATATTCAAAGACTTTTTGTAACTATGCTATAGATTCTATAGTTGGAGTCCCTTTCTTTGGTAGGCCTCTTCTTTTGTGGGCTTGGTTTCTTGTGCACTTGTGTATTCTTTCATATTTTCTCAATGAAAATTGTTGTTTCTATTAAAAAGTTGAGTATGGAGATATTTTTGTTTTCAATTTGGAAGGGAATGAGTATTGAATTGCTAGCCTTTTCAAATTGACAATAATTCTTACTTTTGATCAATTGGAAATGTTTGTCGTAATTTCATTCTCTCTCTCTGACTCTCACTCTCGCTCGCGCGTGCGCTCGTAAATTCGTACATCAATAAAATTGTTTCTTATAAAAGAGGAAAAAAGTTAGAAAAGAAAATGAAAAAGAAAATATCTCAATGCTTCCGAAGTTGATTATTTTATATTTTGTTCGTGGACATGGTGCATTGTGTACAATATTTAGATCTATATCTTCCTGCAACTTTATTAATAAAAAATATTTCTCAAAATCGTATATAGTGACCGGAAATAACTGTACTTATAGTGGTATCAATCAGTACTTTTTGAATTTTTTGGGTTGTTTCCATTCATTAGCCTTTCTGTTTTTCCCGCATTTGTGATATGAGATACTTTTTATTGATTATCTATCCATTCATTGTAACTTTTCTAGATTCTCGAAGTTGTTGGGTTATATTTTTAATAAATGTATCTTGTTAATTGTAGGTCGGTTCTATGCATTTGAGAAAGCTCATAGGTTAGATCCAACATCTAGCGGGCGTGGTGTTCGGCAATTTAAAACTGCTCTACTTCAAAGGCTTGAAAGGGTTAGCGCTCTCTGCATCTGATTTTTTCTTTTAAATAAAAAACTTCATATGAGTAGTTTGGATCTATATGCTCGTTTTCATTTCTTTTGGAGTTGGATGATTATTTTCCTGATTTGAATTCTACTGTTTTTCAGAGGACTACTTTGACTCTCAACTACCTAGAGACATCATCTCGAGTTTGTATGCTAGTTGTGTTTATTTTGGTTAGATCATTAGTACTATTTTGAAACCCAAAATTGGAATACGTTTTCTTGGAGCTTTTAGGACTAGTTTGGCTGAGCCTGAACCTGAACCTGGGATTATGGACTATGCCAAAAGAGAGGTCCTTTTTTCTGGTTTTCGATAAAAACTTTAACTTCAATCAAAAGGGGAGTGACAGCCTAAGGGCGAAGGGAGCGGGAACCCCTGCCGAAGAACTAAACGATGAGTGCCTCCCAATCATAATAATCATCAAAATGTTGTTGTTATAAAATAATTTTGAATGCAAAGAACACCACCGAGAGGTCTAATTCTGCACACAATTTGAGGTGCAAAAGGTCGATTTGACTCCAAGATTGTAAATAAGAAGTAGTATTCACATCATTGGGCCATGAACTCAACTCTGAGGTCCTATTTTAGTGAAGTTATTATTTTCGGTTAGAAGAAGAATAAAAAAATCTCTAGAACTTGGAGGTTGGTCAGGAGTAAATCTGGAGTATTGTTAGACGCCGGTCTTATTTCTCTTGATTGGAGGCCCTTTTTAGTTTGTCTCACTTTTTTTGGGTTCTCTTTCTTTGCATGCCCTTGTATTCCTTTATTTCTTCTAAATGAAAGCTCAAACTATCCGTAAAAAATGGATTAGACTTGGAGTTCGGCTCTGGCTCATTGTTATAGCTCCTCTTAGCTTCCAGTACATTTTTTTGTGCAAGTATATTTCGACGTTAATTCTTAATGGTTGGAGTTTCTTTTTGTATCTTTGGCTCCTTATTTTGCAGTTGTGTCTTTCTATATGGCACTTGCTTTTGTGCTCTCTTTATTTTCCGTGAAAGTTGGTTTTTGAGTGGAAAAAAAAGTAGAAAAAAGTTAGGGCCGGTTTAGATTGATTAGAGAAAGCAACAAGCAGAGCACCATCCATGAAGAAAATAAGCCAAGAATATAAGCATTAATAGAACAAAGAGCTGTTTCAGTACCTTCGCCAGAAAGACTTGGAGAAATTGCAAACAAAAACTGCATCTAAGAAAACAACCTCCTCCAAACACGAAATCAAAAGCTGCTTTCCCTGGGAGTTAATGAGAATTGGCCATGAGTATGTTTGAAGATACTTCTCAAGGTTCTAAGTCCAAACTTCTAAAAAGGAAACTTGATAATTCAAATCTCCTGGAGCTGGCTTTTGGGATGGCAAAGTGTCCCTAGGGATTAACGAGGATTGGCCATGAGGGAAGAAAGGGAAGTTAGTTTTTCTTTACGAACAAATAAAATGGACTATTTGTAGATTTTCAGGTATCCCGATGATATCCTTTCAAACAAATTCTTAAAACCAGCATCTTTTATCCTTTATTTTAAGGCAGTTGTATTTTAGACTTTCTGTTTTTCTCAAGCATTGGGTATGCCATAAGGAAACAGCCTGCTACCTTTAGGGATACGCGATTTACCATTTGTAGAAAATAATAATGACTTTCTTTCAATTGACTAGTTTACATCTTAGAATAGTTGATCATGCACTATGTATTTTCCATTCGGAAATGGTTATGTTAACATTTCTTCTTCTTTTTCTCTTTTCTAATGTTTTTCTAAACATGCATAGACTATCTATGTGTATTCACTAAGGTTTTTCTGGAAACATTTTATTTCTTTGTCACAATTCTTATTTTCGGGTTTTGTCAAATGTTCGTTTTTGGTAACATTTATAAATTTTCATAAATTTATTTTTAGGAAATTTCAATTGTTGCGGTCCTCATTTCTTCATATAAAAATTTTCATATGTTTCTTTTTGTGTGCAGTTCATTGTTGCTATATCTTTTTTGGTTGCTAATTCTATTTGTTGATCCACTTTATTATTCTCTGACTGCAGGAGAATGATCCAACCTTAATGGGAAGAGTAAAGAAAAGTGATGCCCGTGAAATGCAGAGCTTCTATCAACATTATTATAAGAAGTATATCCAAGCTTTGCAAAGTGCTGCTGATAAAGCTGATCGGTATGTCTTTTTTTTTTGTTAGCTTGTGATATTTTAGCTAACTATTGCAGTTTAATTCATCTTGATTATCTACTGCATGAGAAGTTTAGATGCTGAGGAACAGAGGTTTTTGAATAGGAAAAAGAGAATTTGTAGGCATTGTTTGGGATTGCATATAATTTTGGTCCTGTTTAGGTTTAAGTTATTATTGTTACTTAGGGTGTTCATCGGTTGGTTGGTGTCAGTTTCGAGCAAGGCGGCCGTCGGTTTGGTCGGTTTTCGGTTTAACTTTATTCACACTTACTGTTATTTTTTTCTTATGTTTTGATGAAGAGATTCTTAGATGACTCTTAAAATTTGGTCTCTTTCAGATTGTTTTATGGAATATCTGTGCAAATTGTAGTAGTTATCATTCATATTGGAAATTGCAATTTCTTATGTGTTCACTGATATCGCATTCTAAAAATATTTCCTCGAAACAACTTTTACGAATTAGCTATTATAGTGGAAATACTCCAAACAGCCCTTTTATCTTGCTTGTGTATAATCCCCTAGGCCTCTTGGTCTTAAACGCTGGTGTATCTTTCTTGTTCTCAACTTTACTCTCTCCTACCTTTACAAACACTGCCTCCCTCTTTCCTCTATTTCCTCTATTTGCATGTTTGAATGGAGAACTAACCTTTCCTTTTTCTGTATATTCAGTGCTCAGCTTACCAAGGCTTATCAAACTGCTAATGTGCTCTTTGAAGTTTTGAAGGCTGTTAACATGACCCAATCCATCGAAGTTGATCGTGAGGTGAAACTGAGAAATATTGTCTACCACCATTTTGTTGGTTCTTATGAGAATCTTATTGGTTGTTTTTTGCCCTCCTGAAATAACCTAAAATTTATTGGGAAAGAGGCAAACTTGAAACTTGTAGGACAGTGATGTGTGTGAACTTTGTAGTCAATACCTGCATCTCAGCATCATCTTCTGGTATCCGCTGTGGCTGATATAATTGAAATCCTTTTTCTTTTAATAGATTCTGGAAGCACAAGATAAAGTTGCTCAGAAAACACAGATCTTTCTTCCCTATAATATTCTTCCTCTTGATCCTGATAGTGCAAATCAGACGATTATGAGATATCATGAGGTTTGGTATTAGTTTTCTATTATCTGCTCTGGTGGTTTTATTGGTATACTGAAATTCTTTTCTGATTAAATGTTTCTGAAAAATTACTGCAGATTCAAGCTGCAGTTATTGCTCTTCGTAACACTAGGGGCCTTCTTTGGCCAACTGATCACAAGAGGAAAGATGGTGAAGATATCTTGGATTGGCTCCAAGCAATGTTTGGGTTTCAGGTAACAGAATGAGCTGAATTCTGTCCTCTGTATTTGATGTTGCATTAGGGATTTGCTGACTCTTGTGGTGTTTCTTTTTTATGCAATCATTAATTGAAATCCGATTGAATTGCATATTTCCTTTGAAACAAATTGAGCCATATATGTTGATTATTGTTGACACGAATGCAGGAAGGCAATGTGGCAAATCAAAGGGAGCACCTTATTCTATTACTTGCAAATGTACACATTCGGCAGTTTCCAAAGTCTGATCAACAGCCCAAGGTAGTAATTTACTGCAAATACATAGAGTAGATGTTGTGGCGTTATAAAACCTATGTACATGTGTGTGAATGTATTTTAAGATTTGCAGTGGTAAAACCATATTTTTCATTTTTTTCTTTTTCCCCCTTCAAGAAAATTGCTTTCCTTAAGAAGAAAGGAAGTGAAGCTGAAACTGGATGCCATGCCAAAAAGGCAGGTCGATCCCACAAACTGAAGCCACCAGAATTAAATTTCCAAGAGAAGGCTCCAAGAATTAATGTGGATAATGTGGGTTATGTACTCCATACCCTTTCTCGAGAACCTTAAGTGCTCTATAAATTTTCCTTTCCTCCCTCTAACGGAATGTTATAAAGAGTAGTAAAAGAAATACATCATGCATGGAAGTGTGGTAGATGAATTATGCCCTATGCTACTTCCTCCATCACACTACATCTTTTAGTCAAAGTCAACATCATAAAGAATGTGGCTCTACTGAATGGCAAAAGCGTACCTTCAGAGGAGATGTGAACCATACCCTTAGTCTCTTACTTAGAAAGATGACTAGCACCTTAAGATGACAGCAGTGTTCAACAATATTGTCTTCCAAGTGCAACCAAACTAGAAAAGAACCTGAGCTTTTTTGGGATGCTAACCTTCTAAAGCTTAGTAAAGTGGAAGGAAGGCAGAAGAATTAAATAAGACAGGTAAAGCAAGATGTACCGGAGGAAGTCCAAAAGACCAAACTTGGCTATTCCTCACCCCGGTGACCAACAAAAGGAAGAACACTCAAACATCTTTGTGTTCAATAGGGCATCCTAAATGTAGACAAAAGAGGAGATCGATAAATTTTGAGAGAGACCAAGAAAAAGCTTTGTGGGATGCCCAAGAATCTGCTTTCCATCATGGAGATGGTGGTCAAGTAAGATTAAGGATAGCATTGGGTGAGTATATCTGGGAAGAGCCAGGGGCATCCAAATGTTGAGATGGCTGCCTCCCAATTTTGTATGTGTACAGAGCAAGTACTGAAAATTTGGGTTGATCGGGATATTTCTGCAAAAAGTCTAGAAGAAAGAAGGCTTTGGCAAGGAATGGATCAGCTGAATCATGGGGTGCATCTGAACAACCAAAACTTCAGTCTTCATAAATGAAAGGCCAAGTAGAGGAATTCCATAACAAAGATTGATAAAAGAAATGTTTTGGATTTGGGGTTTAGAAGAAGCCTCTTCGATAGAGAGATGGGAAGCTCCATCGCTCTTGGTCAATTGTTGAACTCTTGGGTGGTGGACAAAAACGAGGACAGTTTCCATTGGAAGGTTGATTTCTTGGTGGGTTCTCTACCAAGTCCATGTTCTTAAACTTAACAAAGAGGGCCATGAGTGGACTCAGCTGTTCGGGAAGTCCATACCAATTTTTAATTGGGTTCCTATTTTCCATGATATCCCTACATTCATGGCTGCACTAATTTTATTGGCTGCTTTTGGTGTCATTCCAACAGTTGCATTCAATGTGTACAATGTTTACAAGGTTGTGCAGGCAAGAAAAGGAAACATGCTATTAGCATTAGCGATGCTTTACCCATTTGTAGTACTTGTCGGAGGATTCTTAGCATGGGATTATTTGTCACCTTCTGACATTATTGGAAGCTATCCGCATCTGGTTATAACTGGAACTGGACTTGCTTTTGGATTCTTAGCGGGTAGAATGATTCTAGCCCACCTTTGTGATGAACCCAAGGGCTTGAAAACTGGAATGTGAATGTCACTATCATTTCTTCCTCTTGCCATTGCAAATGCTCTCACAGCAAGGCTTAATGATGGGGAACCTTTAGTTGATGAGAATCTGGTTGTTCTTGGTTATTGTCTTTTTACTAATGCTCTATATTTGCACTTTGCAACTTCATTCATTCTTGAGATCGCCACTGCCTCGGGAATCTATTGCTTCAGGATAACTAGGAAAGAGGCTTAAAGTTGGCTGCAGTTTTCTTTAGGGCCAACTGGAAGTCAAATGATGCAGCTGCTGCAAGTGTTCCTTATTATGAAGAGAGACAATTCTGCATTATTGGGATTTTTTATTGATATCATTTTTGGATGAAATTGATGAGGATAGTTTTGAATCCATTGATTGTTATTCAATTGATCCCATGCTCTGATTGATGACTTATCAGATCGGTATAGGGTTATTTTAGGTAATGTGACATTCTGGATTTTAACTCTAGAAAGAGAAACTTATAAAAAAAATATACTAGTATTCATGTCCTCTTCTTAAATGGTTCAGTTAATAATGCTCTAAACCTGTCCATGAGAGTGTGGAGACTTGTAGCAACGCTATATAGGTGCAGCACCCTTCGTTTTTTAGAAAATAACTGGTCATTTGACAATGATATGGTTCCCAGCCAACAATTCATTTCTCAACCAAACAATATTCCTCAGCTTACATCAGTAGATGAATTAAACCTACGCTTCTCAGCTTACAACAACAGAGATGATGAATCAAACCTATGGTTCTCATAGATTCCGTTTGTACTATCTACTGTCATCTACTCTCAGACGGAAACATCTTCAACTCCAATGTCAGTAATGTTCACCATGTTACCAAACACGTTACCATACTAATCTGTACCGGCTACTGGAAGCCAAAAGTGGCAAAGTTTTGGAATATGGACACTACAGCAATTGTGTTAGTTTGCTTGCAGCATAAAGTTTATTGTGTGGGTATTTCGTAATAGTTTGTTACGGAAAGTGAATGTAAAGAAAGTAATGGTTAATGTCAAATTAGATCCTTTTCATCTCTTATATGTTGTTCATTATTCTTATATAGCTGGATGAACGTGCTGTGACTGAAGTAATGAAGAAGCTTTTCAAGAACTACAAAAAATGGTGCAAGTATTTGGATCGTAAAAGTAGTCTTTGGTATGTTTTTACTTTTTGCATTAAAAAATTATTTGGATTTTTGAATCCTATTTCTAAATTCTGGTCTGTAAGTACTTAATCTTGTGACTTCTGTTACATTTCTTAAGTTAGTAATAATATCACGAAATTGGCCATACATCATTTCATATGTTTGAGCTTCTGACACTTCAGGTTACCTACCATACAGCAGGAAGTGCAACAGCGGAAACTTCTATACATGGCGTTGTATCTTCTAATTTGGGGAGAAGCGGCAAATTTGAGATTCATGCCCGAGTGTCTTTGTTATATATACCATCATGTATGCCTCATTACTCCATTCTTTTACTTTTTCAGTAGAAGATCTCTTATACATGGTGTTGATGAGATTGATATTTTGATGATTTTCCTCCTAATGCATCTAGGAAATTGGATGGGTTGCCAAATTATGGTCATTTTTATTTTAAGTTTCTATATTTTTGGAGCTTAATTATAGGGATCGGTCCCAAGTTATTTTTTGTAAACTCAAGAAGCTTTCACCAAATTCTTGAACTGGATTTGAGGATTGTTTTGATGATTTTTTTCTTTATATTTTTTATGGCACAAATATTGTTTTCATATTTATTCTATTCAAAATCCTTTTTGTACTACTTTTATGGGGATATGGAGGCTAAAAGTTCCCTTTTTTGGTTTTGAAATGATTTAGTGCTGCAAAGTTTCTTTTCGAAGGAAGATAAATTTCTTTTCTAAAAATGATTTAGTACAAAGTTGCTGTTGAGTTGAATAATCTAGAGAGGAGGTACCCTCACGTTTGGTTCTTACCTGATCCTTACAATTTTTGCTTAGGGTTTATGAAAGCTAGTTTTTCTTTGCTGTTTTGTTCTGGGGGAAGCTACTGAATGGTGAATACAAGTCATCGATTTTTCGATCAGGACTGGAACTATTTTTTCTGGCTAAGTTTTTTCAATGAGTTTTTAATAAAACTCTTAGATGCCAACCATTCAGAGGGATAATCAACACATTGAATGTGTGGGATCTTCTAGAAGCCTGTTTGGAAGAAGTGGAATTTGAAATACACGAGAATGAGTTTTTAGAAAGATACTCTACATCAGATGTTTGGTTGTGAACTGCAGTAGTATGTACTAAAAGTTGTATATGACGTTTCTTTACGTAAGTTCAGGGAGTTGGAAGCTTGAACTCCCTTGCATAGATGTTTGGTGCAAGAGCTTATATACCGTCATAAAAACTATGAACAATGTTTATTAATAGTATGCCTCTTTGTTGTAAAATTAATTGTTTGTTTCTTGAAGATGGCGTTTGAATTATATGGCATGCTAGCTGGGAATATCAGCCCTATGACAGGAGAAAATGTCAAGCCAGCCTATGGTGGTGAAAATGAAGCTTTCTTGCGTAAAGTTGTGACTCCTATTTATGAAGTGATTGCAAAGGTTTTTGTGCCATTAATTTATGTTTATTTATTTTTATGCTTGTTCTAATTGACATATTAGTTTGGCTTTTTTCAATTTGGTAATATTGTTATTATTATTATTTTTTGATAAGAAACAAATTTTGTTGATAAGAGACAAATTTCGTCGATAAGAACCAAATAATATTGTTATTTTTCAATTTTCTAGGAAGCTGCAAGGAGCAAACAAGGGAAATCAAAACATTCCCAATGGAGGAATTACGATGATTTAAATGAATATTTCTGGTAACTTTTCGTTGTGGTATCTTTCTTTCAAGGCTCAAGTAATTGGGCTGCATATTTTTTCTGATTAGGCTATATGATATCTGTTCTATAACTGTAGGTCAGTTGATTGTTTCTGTCTAGGGTGGCCAATGCGTGCAGATGCAGACTTCTTTTGCCTTCCTCATGATCAAATTCATGCAGACAGAAGTGGGGTGAGTTATTTCCATTTTGAACTGAGATTTCCTTTTATGTATTTGTAACATTTTTCTTGTTCCCTGCTACACCCTGGTAAATATTTGCTGCAAGCTTTTGTGAAAATTATATCTACTGGATCATTTTTCTCTCATTCAATTAAATAAGTCGTATTATTCTAGGGATAATTTCCATATAGTTGTAATCCCATATATGGTTTTACCTTTTACTTTACAGAACTGTTTCTGTCCATTCTAATCTTTATGTTGATGTAGTAGGAAGCATGTTTTGTAATTCCCGTTGGGACTTTCTATAATTGTTTGTATCGAAATGTAAAGTATTGGTAATTCTACTTGTTAATATTTAAGATACTGGAATGTGCTTTGAATGGGTTAGTGTGAGAACCAGTGGAAAAATCAATTGTAGACAAGAAGTTTGTACTTGATAATGTTTCAAAAATCCAGATAGCATGGATGAAAAAATGAAGCCTGTTCTTCACCTACGGTTTTATTTTTCTACTCTTTCAACTGAATACTGCTAGGGCTGCACTTTTGATATTTTATGATATACTGCAACTATTTTACAATTAATGAGCTCAATTTATTTTTACTGTGATATCCAGGAGAACAAGCCTCTTTCAAAAGATCGATGGGTGGGGAAAGTTAATTTTGTTGAAATAAGGTCATATTGGCATCTATTCAGAAGCTTTGATCGTATGTGGAGCTTTTTTATACTTTGCTTGCAGGTTGGATAGTATTTTTATTTTATGTTTACACACTTGGATGTTGTCAAAAAAATATAAATTACTTTGTACTTTTAACTTCTTACTTTCAGGCAATGATAATTGTAGCCTGGAATGGCTCTGGGCAACCAAGTGCGATCTTTAATGTTGATGTGTTCATGAAAGTTTTAAGTGTCTTCATTACTGCAGCCATATTGAAGCTTTGTCAAGGTTGGTAAACTTTCTGTCTTTCTTTGCTTGGATTCCCCACGATAAAGGGCTAAGAGGTCATGGGTTTAATCCATGGTGGTCACCTACTTAGGATTTAAAATCTTACGAGTTTCCTTGACACCCAAATATTGTAGGGTTAGATGGATTGTCCCTAAAAAATACATAGAAGAAAAGAATTAGAACAAGAATAAAATAAAATCATTAATGATTACTCCTAACTACATTACCATATTTACAACCAACACTCCTCCTCAGGTTGGTTTAAAATTTGAATATAACTTCTATTGCCAGCTTGCTTGCCACCCTCAATCTGTCTTTTTTTAAAACAAGATAAGGAACTTCTCATTAGCTCTCAATATTTCGAATTTTACTTTTGGAAGTCCTTTGGTCAACATATTAATCATTTGCTCCCACACTTGGGAGATAGGGGATTCTTATCACACTAGTTCCAATTTTTCCTCATGATGTATTTTTTGACCTCGATATGCTTCGTGTTATCATGTTGAATTGGATTATAGAGATAACAATTTTGTTTTCGCCATACACACGCTTAGGTGACTTTTGAAAAAAATTCAATCCTTCAAGTCTTGTCCAAACCTATTGATTCAGACGAGGGATCAATTATAAGCTTGAATCGTGTGGAAGAAGATCAGTTTATTAAAGAGACGAATCAGTTTGAAACCAAGATTAATGGATTACTTATCGAGGATTATTTCTTTGAAGCCATTGGTGATCTGTTCATGGATAACGAAAATGGACTTCTTGGAAGGATCTAAAAAAGGAAGGGGAATTCACTCCTTCAGTTCGTGGAAAATTTGTCTCTTGTAAAGATTTGTTTGTGGTATTCAACTTCGAGCAATCCCTCTATCATCCCCTCCATTATGAGTTTTAATTTATGAAGATAATTTCCTGGAACATTAGAGACCTCGAGACAACTTTTTTTTTGAAAAGGAAATGAAACTTTTCATTAATGTAATGAAAAGGGACTAATGCTCAAATACAAAGAGACATCAAATAATAGGAATTTAAGAAACAAACTAAACGTTTAACTAAAAAATCCTAGGATCAGTAGATGTACCCGGTGATCTCAACTAGGTTGACAAAATCATAGCACCCTCATCATGTCAAACCAAGAGTACATGACTACATCGAAGAAATAAAAGCGTTCCAATTAAGACTAATGTCTTGAATAGAATAATCAGCACAAAACTTCGATTGGGTACACGCTAATAAACAAGTAGAACCAATATGTACCGTCCAATTCAAAGGTTTATCATGAGAAACTATTTCAAAATGCTTTAACCGCATTCGACCGAAAGATCTGAGCTTTAGGTGAGAGGCTAGGGCCAACCAAGATTTGCTGCATGTTCTCTTTAGTTGTTTTCCCAAGAACCCAAGATACATTGAAGAAAGAAAAAATCTTCCACCAACGTTTCCTTGAGTAAGAACACTCAAACAAAAGATGCTGAAGGTCTTCTCCATTTTCTAGACACAAGGGACATATGGAAGGAGATAAAAATTGGTCCCGGAGCTTGTGCTGTAAAGTGTTCGAGCAATTTAATGTCCCAAAAAATAAAATCCAAATTAACACATTAATTCTTTTGGGACTCTTGGATTTCCAAATGCCTATGTAAATTCCCTTGTCCAAAGGGGTAGAAGAGCTTAAAAACTTGGAGAAGGATTTGACTGAATACCTACCAAAAGACTCTAGAGCCCAGACCCAAGAATCTGAAATTTGGTTGACCTTCTGCTGTCAAGTTGAGACAAACGCTGCTGGAGTTCAAAGAGCTCTTTATCTTTGAGCTGCCTTCTGAGTAATAAACTCCAAGAATTCGTATTAAAATCCCAACGATCATATATACTACCTTTAGGAACCTGAACACCAAACATCCATCCAGAAATAAATATTCCTACCATTTCCAAGTTTAAAATGTGCTAAGGATCCAAAATTGTCCCAAAGCTTTGATATGCCGATCCAAGGATTTCTCAAACTCAATCCATGCTTACTAGACGTATGCCAATTGTGAGGATCTGAACAATGAATGCTTTTAACCACCCTACACCAAAGCGAATCTGGCTCTTTGATGAATCTCCACTTCCATTTGAAAAGAAGAGCTGTATTTCTGTTTTTTAAATTGCCCACTCCAATGCCACCAAAATTGTCCCAAAGCTTTGATATGCCGATCCAAGGATTTCTCAAACTCAATCCATGCTTACTAGACGTATGCCAATTCTGAGGATCTGAACAATGAATGCTTTTGATGAATCTCCACTTCCATTTGAAAAGAAGAGCTGTATTTCTGTATTTTAGATTGCCCACTCCAATGCCACCATCCCGAACAACCTTTGTAGCAATTTCCCATCTTGACCTTACTAAATGATTGAGCTTGCTGCCTTTTTGGCCTTCCCACAGAAATCTACACATTATCCTCTCAATCTCTGAAGCAACTGAAATGGGCATTTTGAAATTTGACATATAATAGGTTGGAAGGTTTTCAAAACCGAATTACAAAGAGTTAATCTGCCTCCTCTAGATTTACCTTTTCATCTGTCAATCTTCATATGCACTTTGTCAATAATTGGTTGCCAAAAAGGGTGTTGTTTTGGGTATCCTCCAAGTGATAATCTCAAATAAAGAAAGGGAAATTT
Source organism: Benincasa hispida (assembly GCF_027475165.1). Lineage (NCBI taxonomy): Eukaryota > Viridiplantae > Streptophyta > Magnoliopsida > Cucurbitales > Cucurbitaceae > Benincasa > Benincasa hispida. The sequence goes on from NC_143479.1 coordinate 52,214,982, forward strand.
ACCAGCTTTGCAGCCCAATCTGTCCGTTGTGAGATTTAAAGTATCATCATCAATATTTACCCCATATAATGCTGATTTCTCCCAATTAACCTTTTGGTCCGAGCACCATTCATACAAACCAACTGTTTGAATTAAAGTATCCAACATAGTCTCATCATGTTTGCAGAAAAGGAGTGTATCATCCACAAATTGCAAGATGGACAAATGGTCTTTGTCCTTACCCACCAGAAATCCTTCAAATTAACCAAGATCATGAATCCGAGATATTAAAACTCCAGCCAATTCACTGATATTGAGGAAGAGAAAAGGTGAGAAGGGGTCCTCTTGACGAATACCTTGGGTGGCTTTGATACCCCTCTCGGTCTACCATTGATCAGAACACCGAATATTTTGGATTTTGAACACATCCGTTGATCCATTCAACCCACTTAGGATGAAACCCCTTAAGTTTGAGGATTTTTTCCAGAAAACTCCAATCCACTCAATCAAATGCCTTCTCCATATCTAATTTCAGCACCCACCCTTGTTTCTTTTTTTCCTGTAGTCTTCAACAGCTTTGTTGGCAGTGAGGACCAGATCTAGAATCTGTCTTCCTCCAATAAAAGCGCTTTGTGTATTAGATATAGTGCTTGGCATAACTCTCCTTAGTCTTTCTACAAGAACCTCAAAGAGTATTTTGTATGTTGTGTGAGGCTTATGGGGCCTTTGGAATTAAACAAATAAAATTCTTTCTAATACAAGCGTTTATCTTCCCATTCAAGTAGAACTCCTCAAACACTTTTTGGAAAATATTTTTGAATTTTGCCCCGTATTCAATAAGAAACTCTACCGTAAATCCATCGGGGCCTGGAGCTTTACTCTTCTCAAGTGACTTAACTGCTTGAAAAATTTCTTCACTGCGGAGAGGAGCTATTAATGACAGATTCAGAGAAGAAGAAACCTTCAGCCATGGTAAATCCATTGGTATGGATCTTGAGCCTGGTATTTTAGTAGTGTATCAAAAGTAACCCAAAATTTCAGACTCAATATCACGAAAAAAATGAAGCACCATGCCTCCACATGATGATAATTTTGTGATCAAATTTTTTCTTTTCTTTGCTGAAAAAATCTATGAAAAATTTTGTATTCTTATCTCCCAACTTCAACCAATTCAACTTTCTTTTTTGAATAAAATTCCTCTCCTCTAAAATATATAGATTTATTAGGTCCCTCTTAATTGCCAAGCGGATATCCATCTCAATTGTGGATAGATCTTCCTTTTCACACCTTTAATTTTTTCCTTCACCTTACGCAGCTTTAGATCAATGATAAAACCTGCCCAACCATTTGAAAGATCAACACTCAAGGCTTGCTTAATGAGATTTGAGCACTCCTTAATTAACATCCAGCTGTTGCAAAAACGGAATGAAGAAGGACCACAGGTAACCACACCAACTTCTAGTAATAAAGGAAATTGGTCAGAGAAGATTCTTGCTTTCCTACTAACTCTTGAATCAGTCCACTCTTTATTGATTAAGAAACGATCAATAAGAGAATGAGATCTCGTGTTGCCCGCCCTCCCTTGACCAAGTGTAGCTTCCATTGGATAACAACACTTTTAACAAACCAGCTTCTTCAATAAATTTATTAAATTTTTTCATCCCTCTAGTAACTCTACCGATGGGAAATCTTTCATGTATCCATATTGTGATATTGAAGTCCCCTCCTAAACACCAAGCTTCCACACAATAATGAGATAAGGATGTAAGCTCCAGCCAAAGATATCTTCTTTTCTTGTAATCTGTTGCACCATAAACGTTTGTCACTGACAAATGTTCCTACAATGTGTCCGTATTTTAACTGAAAGTGAATAGCCACCTTTAAGAAATTCCAAAGGTGTAACTTTACTTTCATCCCACATGATTAATAAACCTCTTGATTTTCCAAAAGCCTCCAGAAATTTCCAGCCAACATCATTTGAACTCCAAACTGATTTAATAAATCGTTGGGCATATGGAAGATTGACATATAATATGTTGGAAGGTTTGGCAATACATCATTTACAAAATCAACATCCACATTTAGTGATGTTACAAGAAACCCAGAAACCAGATTTTGATCATCAGTTTAACAAATCAGTTTGAAGCTCAAATGGCGTTGGCTGGACCTTTGTGGAGGCATATGGAAAATCATGAGATCTAACAATCATGTGGGATGAAAGTAAAGTCACACCCTTGGAATTCCTTTAAGGTGGCCACTCTCTGTTAAACTCTGGACACAGTGTAGGAACATTTGTTGGGTGACAAACGTTTAGAAAGCAACAGACTATAGAGAAAGAAGATTTTTTGGGCCAGAACTTACATCATTATCACATTATTGTGTGGAAGCATGGTGCATAGGAGGAGATTTCAATTACTAGATGGATTCATGAACGATTTTCCGTGGAAAGAGTCACTAGAGGAATGACAAAATTTAACAAATTTATTTAAAAAGCTGGTTTGCTTGAAGTACCGTTATCTAATAGAAGTTACACTTGGTCGTGGGAAGGAACTACAAGATCACATTCTCTTATTGATCGATTCTTAATCAATAAGGAGTGGGATGAGTTGTTCACTGATTTAAGAGTAGATTTTGAGGGAAGATCAACCACATGGTTGCGCAAGGTGAAGGAAAAAATTAAAGCCTGGTTCAAGGAGTATGAATTTGAAAGAAAGAGAAAGGAGAATGATTTATTATCGGAGTTGGAATTCTTTGATACAAAGGTTGAAATGGAAGAACTCTCAATAGCTGAAATAGATATAAGACTGGCCATCAAAGGGGATTTATTGAATTTATACTATTCAGAGGAAAGAAATTTGATTCAAAAGAGTAAGTTGAAATGGTTGAAGTTGGGAGATGAGAGTACCAAATTTTTTCACAGATTTCTTTCAGCCAAAAGGAGATAAAACATGCTTGTGGAATTACTTTCTAATGGAGATGTGGTGCTTCAATCATTACGAGAAATTGAATCTGAAATTTTGGGATACTTTGCTGCTTTGTACACTAAAATTTGAGGCTCTAGATTCATTCCAATAGGAATCCCTTGGCAGTAGGTTTTAATTGCTCAGAATTTGTCCCTATAGCCCCATTCAGTAGTGATGAAATTTTACATGCACTCAAGTCACTTGGGAAGAACAAAACACCCGACCTGGATGGTTTCACAATTGGGTTCTTTATTGAATATTGGCCGAACATCAAGAATATTTTTCAGAAAATGTTGGATGAGTTACATACAAATGGGAAGCTAAATGCTTGTGTAAAGGAGAATTTTATTTGACTAATTCCGAAGATTGATGACTCGACTTATGTTAAAGAATTTCGACCACTAACTCTTACAACATCTATGTATAAAATTCTCTCTAAGGTCCTAGCCAAAAGGATAAGAAGAGCAATGGCAAGTATTATAGCCGATACACAAAGTGCTTTTATTGGGGGAAAACAGATTTTGGATCCGGTCCTAATTGCCAATGAAGTTGTGGAGGATTATAGGGCTAAAAAGAAGAAAGGGTGGCTTCTGAAATTAGATATGGAGAAGGTTTTTGATCGAGTTGATTGAAGTTTTTTGGAGAAAATTCTTACACTTATGGGATTTCATCCTAAATGGGTTGAATGGATCAATGGATGTGTTCGAAATCTGAAATATTTGGTGTACATTAATGGTAGGCCAAGAGGGCGTATTAAAGCCATCCGAGGAATTCGCCAAGGGAATTCATTATCTCCTATTCTTTTCCTCATTATTAGTGAGGTGCTTGGAGTTTTGATAAACTGAATTCTTGCCAATGGTTTGTTCGAAGAATTTTTGGTAGGAAAGAACAAGGTACATTCGTCCTTTCTGCAATTTGCAGTTGATACACTTCTTTTTTGCAAATATGATGTGGCTATGCTAGACATCTTTATTTAAACAATTGGCTTTTATGAATGGTGTTCAGGTCAGAAAATTAATTGGGAAAAATCAACACTATTTAGAGTGAATATTGATGAAGACACAGTGAAATTTACAGTGGATAGGTTGAAGTGCAGAGCTGGCAAACTACCCTTTATATATTTGGGTTTACCTCTCGGAGGCTACCTAAAAAAGCACTCATTCTGTCAACCAATTATTGACAAGGTAAACTTGAAATTAGACAGATGGAAAGGCAGTGTTTTTAAATGCCCAAGGCGCACTAAGGCATAATGGCTCCCTGGAGATGCAAAGCGTACAAAATTCCGCGAGCTTTTTTTTTTATGTGAGGCACACTATATAAAAATATTACATTAAAAAGAGAAAGCATAGGCGAGGTGGAAATATAAAAAAAAAAACACTAAACACAAGAAATTTTGCATTTAGCCTTAGTAAACTCGATTATTTTAGTTAATAAAGGAGGAAAATCCTTAATTATTAGTATTTTCTAAAAATAATGAAAAAGCCCCAAGGTCCACAACTTTGAGCCTTGAGGCTTCACAAAAGGCGCGCGCCTCCCAGTAGGGCTTTTTAAAATACTGGATAAAGGTACAATTTGTCTCGAGGTGGTAGATTAACTCTTTGTAATTCTGTCTCGGCAAATCTTCCTACCTATTATATGTCAATTTTCCATATTCCTAATTCGGTTGTAGCAGAAAGTGAGAGAATCATGTTTGCAGATTTTTGTGGGAAGGAAAATATGGTAGTAGATCAAATCATTTGGTGAAGGAAATTGCTTCAAAGTCTATTCAAGATGGTGGAGTAGGGATTGGAATTGGAGATTCATGAATGAGCAAGATTCGCTTTGGTGTAGGGTGGTTAAAAGTATACATGATGCTTTGGTTGAAATATATATTTCTGGTATGATGCTTGGTGCTCGGACTTCACATTTCAGGAGAGATTTTCAAGATTATTTCTAGTGGCTAAGTCTCCATAAGGTAGCAAATTAAGAAAACTTACAGCATATTTTGTTTTAATTTTCATATACAACCAAAGGCTGCTGGAAGATTTTTTCCTTCTTCAATTTATCTTGGATTTTGCGGAAGTCTACTGAGAAAAGCATGCATCAAATTTTTGTTGGTCCTCTCCTATCTTCTAAAGCTCAAATTCTTTGGTCTAATGCGGTTAAAGCCCTAATTTCAGAAATTTGGTTTGAACATAATTAGAGAGGATTTCATGATAAGACCTTGGATTGGACGGATCGTCTTGGATCTACTTGTTTACTAGCTTCGTCTTGGAGTTCCTAATCGAAGTTTTTTTCGATTACTCTATTCAAGACATTTGTCTTCATTGGAACACTTTTGTCTCTTCTATGTAATCACGTACTCTTTAGTTTTATTAGGCATTATTTAGTTTTATCAAGTGAAATTCTTTTGTATAAGAATATGATGAGGGTGCTAAGGTTGTGTCAACCTAGTTGAGATAGTCGGGTGTGCCTGTTGATCCTAGATCTCTTTGGTTCTTTGTACTTTTGTTCTTCTGTTTCTTGTACTTTGAGCATTAGACTCTTTTCATTGATATTTTGTTTACGTTTTAAAAAAAAAGCATTACACAATATTAGCCGGCCCCCTTGAGATAGATTGCATCTCTTCCAATGCTCAAGCTTCAAATGAATTTTGTCTATTATAGGCTGCCAAAATGAATGTCTTTTTGGGTAATCCTCTAGAGGTAGCCCCAAATAGATAAATGGAAACATCCCAGCCTTACAACCTATACGGGCAGCAGTAGAAAACAGAGTGGGTTCATCAATGTTGTCTCCATAAAGAGCTGGTTTCTCCCGATTAACTTTCTGCTCGGAACACCATTCACAAAAGCCAACTCTTTGTATAAGCAAATCCAACATTGTATCAATAAAAAGAGTTTTTATGCCCAAATTCCATTTGATTTAGATTTGGAATAGAATTCTCAGATAGACTCTGGAATTTTATTTGGGATGAAGATTTTATCATGCCCAAATTCAATAGAATTCCTTGTCTTTTGATTTAAATTTGACTAATATGTGGATTGTGATTTGAATCAAACTTCCTAATTTGATTAGGATTCACAAGTTTGTTTTAATATTTAATTATTTAACTTTGAAAATTTTTTTAAAATTTCTTTTAATGGGGTTATTGAAAACATATGGGAGGGAAGGAGAGAGGCAGATGGACTTCCTCCATAAATGTGCAATCTTCAATAGTGAACACGGTTTAAATTGGCAGAGTGGAGTTTAACACTGGTGTGAAGTATGTGGGCCAGACAAGGAGTAGGTTATTAAGCAACTCCACCCAACTCAAGTTGGTTGGACAAACATCCCCTAAAAGTATGGGAGCCAAAAATGTTCTTTAACCTTGTTTAAAATCTAAGTATTTCAGAAAGAGTCATACTTATTTGAATATTTTTAAACCACTTCTAGATTTTGCTACCGAATTCAATTTTGGATTTTAAGGTCTTACACCTTAAATCTTTTGATTCTTGGATTGCAAAATAGACCATTTTTCCTTTTTTTTTTTTTTTTTAAAATGATTTATATATATATTTTTTCTCCCGCTTTTTCTTCTGTTTTTTTCCCATGCAGAAAATAAATGATTGTCCTCAATGTACCTGAAGCAGGTAGTCTACCTATATGTTAATAACTACTGCACGATTGACCAACTTGATCTCCTAGAATTGATGTTCTATCTTTGATTCATGGGAGTGGTTTGTTTGTGTATTCCTAGTTATTTCAACATGTTATTTATCTTTTTGATATACTGAGGACTTGTTTCCTCTCCTCGTTGGTCTAGTAATGGGCTATTTATATTGATTCCTGATATGCAGCTTTTCAGTCGAACAGAATACTTATTTCTTGGTGTCTTTTTCGTGTTTCTACAGCTCTCCTTGATGTGATTCTTAGTTGGAAAGCCCACCGGAGTATGTCATTTTATGTTAAGTTGAGATATATCTTGAAGGTGATTTCAGCTGCTGCGTGGGTGGTAATTCTTCCCGTGACTTATGCTTATAGCTGGGAAAATCCATCTGGGTTTGCCCAAACTATCAAAGGCTGGTTTGGTGGCAACACTTCAAATTCACCCTCCTTGTTTATCTTGGCTATTGTGATCTATTTGTCTCCAAATATGCTAGCTGGTGTATTCTTTTTATTCCCTTTTATTCGTCGGTTTCTTGAGAGATCCAACTACAGAATTGTGATGCTCATGATGTGGTGGTCACAGGTAGAGTGATATCTACTGTATTATGTTCCATTTTCCTGTTCTGCAATATCAGTTTCTCATGGTATTTGCATTGAAATTTGCAGCCTCGACTTTATGTTGGCAGAGGAATGCATGAAAGTACATTTTCTCTTGTCAAGTAAGAATTCATTATTATAATGATTCTTGCTTTAACTATTATCTTTCTCCATCTCTAATCAATCTCATTTCAAACTCTTAGGTACACATTGTTCTGGGTGCTTCTTATTGCAACAAAGTTGGCATTCAGTTATTATATAGAGGTGTTTCTCCTGTACCGCTTGTGTTGCTTATGAACTGTCAGCTCATTATTAAATTATACACGCCAAATTTTGTTGACCGCTCCCTCTTTGATTTACTACTTTACTTGGATGTGTTATTTTTGGCTTATTTCCTTGTAGCACAAACAACAATGCCTTTGCTTATTTTCACTTATTCTGATGCTTCTCTTGACAGATAAAGCCTCTAGTAGGTCCAACAAAAGCAATTATGAATGTTCGAATAACTGTCTTCCAATGGCACGAGTTCTTTCCTCGGGGTGAGTGATTGAATTATATGTAAAGGAGTTGTTCTCTTTAACTTTGATGCTCTAATGTCTTTTTGTTTCTCTGCAGCAAAAAACAATATTGGCGTTGTCATTGCACTTTGGGCTCCTATTATTCTTGTATGCATTTTGTCCATTCTCAATAACGCATTTTCTTTTTCACTTTTTGCTTCGTCTAAATTTGTGTTCTGTCCTAATGAGTTCGATTTTTTCAGGTTTACTTTATGGATGCCCAGATTTGGTATGCCATATTTTCCACATTATTTGGTGGTATTTATGGTGCATTTCGTCGCCTGGGAGAGGTTTGTATGGCTTTTTAAGATTTATTTTTTATCCTTTTCTTATAGAAAAATAAGAAACCTGATATACTGAAACAAAAAGGAAGCAACAGCCTAAGGACTGGATAGAAAAAACTGCGTCCTACAAAGCTAACAAAGAAGAGTTCTCCAATTTCAAGTGATCATTGAGATATTGTAATTACATAAAATCTTCTATGTCTGTTGGGCCACCACCTGGGTAATTTGTACACTATTACAAAAAACATCAATGGGTGCTTCTTTGTCTTTGAATGCCTTTTGATTCCTTTCCATCCAAATGTTGCAGAAAGGTGCCTTAGCTGCACAGTTCTACAAAATATTAGGTTTTTTTTTCACGTACCAACCCTTCAGCGCCTGTAGTAGCCCACCTTGTGCAGAATACTGACAAAACATATTCCTTCAGGATAAAACCCATGGCTTTGTTTTTTTGGTGATCCTGCTCCTCCACCTTCTTGTTTTGTTTTTCGCTTTGGATTTTATAAACTTTGCACATTTTTTAGTTTTTAAAACTAGATGGAGAAAGAGCCCCAAGGCTACGTTCTTTTTGGAGTTTCTGCACCTTCACTCTCTTGTTTTATTTTTCATTTCAGATTCTATCACATTTTCACATATTTTTTTTTTTTTTCAAAAAAAACAGATGGAGAAAGGGCAGTTTTATCAAATTCTCACAATTTTTCAGTAAAGTTGAATCTCCTCTTTTGTGATTAAATAAACTTGAGGACAGCTTCGTTTCTTTGGTTAAAATGATCTATCTTCCTTCTCTATATGCTTTTATTTTCTTAGTGCTCCGTGTCTGATCTAAAACAAAAAAATCCTATCCTTCAGTATCCTGTTTATGTTATTCTTTGGCCGATTAATTTATTTAAACTTTAAAGTTAACATCAACCTTTGGCTTTGTCATGCTTTTCCAATGTCTATACGTTTGTATTGTTAAATCACCGCTAATCTCAAAGGCCTAAGTCGATGAGTTGCGCTGAATTTAATTATATCAATTCTTTAACACTCACCTCACTTGTGGGCTTGAAAATCAATATTAATTATAAATATTATGGCACGGTAAAAGTTTGAACATAAGACCTCATGCTCTCATATTACGTTAAATCACCACTAAACTCAAAAACTTAAATTGATGGGAAATGCTAAATTTCTTTAACATCATTCCTAAGTATAAAATGTGATACACTGCCTTTTGCTTTGTTCTTTCCTTCCCACTCTTTAAGGAGAATGTTATTATTCTTTCAGATTCGTACATTGGGAATGCTTAGGTCTCGTTTTGAGTCATTGCCGGGAGCTTTTAATGCCTGTTTGATTCCAGAGGAACAGGGTGAACCCAAGAAGAAAGGACTGAAGGCCACTCTTTCCCGAAACTTTTCAGTAGTTAGTTTTTTCTGCCTTAAACTTCCTAGTTTTCTGATTCTTTTCTTTGTCCCAAACTTTGGCATGCCAATTCTTTTCTTTTTTCTTTTTCCTGAAAATTTTGGTCATCCTGCAGATTTCATCTAATAAAGAGAAAGAGGGTGCAAGGTTTGCTCAACTGTGGAATAAAATAATCAGCAGTTTTAGGGAGGAAGATCTTATAAGTGATAGGTAAACTTGTAAGATTAAACCCATAATGGGTTTGGGTTGTCCTTATTTTCCTTCGGTCCTTTGCTATTGCGAGTGATTTTATGCAATTCTTTGAATTTTCTCGGTGAGCATGTCATTGGCTTAAGTTGTTAAATATCACAGGGAAATGGACCTTTTGCTCGTCCCTTATTGGGCAGACACTGAATTAGGCCTCATGCAGTGGCCTCCATTTCTTCTTGCTAGTAAGGTCTGTGCTGCTTTTCAATCCATTTTGTAGACCTTGGTTGTTGGAAAAATATATTTGGCTTTAATGACCATGCAGTGTTGATTATTCTTTGTTTAGATTCCAATAGCATTAGACATGGCTAAAGATAGCAATGGAAAGGACCGGGAGCTGAAAAAGCGAATCGATGCTGATAGCTACATGTCCAGTGCTATTCGTGAATGTTATGCCTCATTCAAGAAGATAATCAAGCATTTAGTTCAAGGTGCTCGTGAGAAAGAGTAAGTCTTCAGTCCAACATATGATGTTGTTAAGTAACATATTGAATATACAAGTAGATATCAACTGGTTTTTAATTAGTAATTAGCCCCTTCTTGGTATCGTATTTTTAACTTCAGCATTTGAATTTTACCAGGGTTATAAATTATATATTTACTGAGGTGGACAAACACATAGAAGAGAATACCTTAATAAGCGAGTTCAAGATGAGTGCTCTTCCAAAGCTCTATCATCGCTTTGTCAAACTTACGAAGTATTTGGTAATATTTAATAATTAGCCCTGTTTATCCATTTTGATTCATTGAGGTCTGTGCAGTCTAACTGTGAAAAATATCGTAAAATCTCAGTTGGATAACAAGCAAGAGGACAAGGATGCTGTTGTGATTTTATTTCAGGACATGCTTGAAGATGTAACAAGAGATATCATGAATGAGGATCATATATCCAGGTGTTGATCTAAATGTTGTGATGTCCCAGAAAAATAAAGCCTCTAAATACTTTTTTCCCCCTTATATCAAGTATCTGACATGAAAAATTTAAATAGTTTGCTTGAAACACTCCATGGAGGATCTTGGCATGAAGGAATGACTTCTTTGGATCAACAATATCAACTATTTGCATCCACTGGAGCCATAAAGTTTCCTGTTGACCAGACAGAAGCATGGAAGGAAAAGGTTGGTGCTTGATTAAGAAATATTCACACCTCTTTTTTTTTCCTAGTAGAAGGAGCATTTGAGGCGTGCCTCCTTGCCTTCATATGTATGCAATTGCATGAGAAATGATTGTGTACTTTTACGATAAGGGATTTCCTAAAATTGAAGAATATACTATGACAAGAAAATGGAAAAAATCAACATCGAAAAGCCTAGTGTGTATCTCCTAAAGTTTTGGTGTTAATTACTGGGAAAAGAATAAGAAGTCAGGTGTCAAAAGTTTTGATGTTAATGGCAAAATGTCCATGTTCTACTAATTAAAGTAAATGCTATCGACGAAAAGCCTAGTGGGTATCTCCTAAAGTTTTGGTGTTAATTGCCGGGAAAAGAATAAGAAGTCAGGTCAAAAGTTTTGATGTTAATTGCAATATGTCCATGGTTCTACTAATTAAAGTATATGCCATCGATGAAGAGGTAGAAGGTTTAAATCACCCCTCCCCATCATGATGTTGAACAAAAAAAAAAAAAAAAAAATGAATAAAGCAGCTGGACAGGGTTCACAGGTACATAGTTAAGACTTACTAGAGAATTTTAACAGTTTATTTTCTGTGGACTAGTCTATGCCATGAAGTGTAATGGGTATACTTCTATGTTCAGATCAAACGACTCTATCTACTGCTTATAACCAAGGAATCTGCCATGGATGTACCGTCCAACTTAGAAGCAAGAAGGCGCATCTCTTTCTTTTCTAATTCATTATTTATGGACATGCCTACGGCGCCTAAAGTCCGGAACATGCTTTCTTTCTCGTAAGCCTTATTCAGTTTTTCATTTGTGACCATGGTTATTTTATTCTTTATTCGGTTGCATTTCCTTTGATTTTTTTCCTTTTGAAATGTTATATATCTATTTAGAAACATAAAATTCATTCGCGACCATGGTTATTTTATTCTTTATTTAGTTGCATTTCCTTTTGAAATGTTATACATCTATTTAGAAACACAACTTTTTATTGAAGAAATGAAAAGAGATTCTTTCCAATTCAGGAAGGGAGTGAAAGAAAAAAAGAACAATGAAACACAATTACAAAGTAAATATAAATGCTTTCCAATTCAAACATATGCCTTGCAAAGAGAAGGCAAAAAAGAGATCAGAAAGAGAATACCATAGAGGGAAGCCTTGAGCCTAGCAGCTTCAAATCAATCTTGCCAATGAATTTGCTTTCGTTCAAAGATCCTCTGATTGCCAATATCCGCTCCAGGAAATTAAGAACACATGATGGAATAATGTAGTTTGAATAGTAAAGTATTGGGCTTATGAGTACATGTGTTGAGCTACCAAGGAAATAATAACCCCTGAAGAAGCTATAGCAAAGCCTCAATGAATAAACTAAAAGTCCTTTAAATATCAAATTGCAGTTAAAATTCAAATTGGTTTCTTTATTTGGGAAATAAGGTTTTGGTTTTTCTAGCTTTCTCCAATTTATGGACACATTGGGTTGTGGTCCTAGCTGTAGTATGCTCAGCCTGGACTGTATTCTGTTTTGGTCCTAGCTTGAGGGGTTTTCCTAGTTACTCCTTTTCTTTTTGGGGTCTTGGCTATGCTTGTGTATTCTTTTATTTGATCTATGAATTTATGATTTTTTATTAGAAAAGAAGTTTTTGTTTTACAGCTGTCCAATTTATGGTCAACATTGTGTTGGTCCTAGTTCTAGTCTATTGAGCAGTGAGCACTGGAAACTTTCACCCCTAATCTGTAGATGTTGCATTTAAAAGAGGAGACATATTAGGCCCAACAAGTTATAGTTAAGTGAATGAGTTGAGTTGGCTTGTATTCCGTCAGGCAAACTATCTTTGCCAGTGAGGATTTGAGAGTCGGACATAGGGGGAGGGAGATATTAAATCCCCCTGATATTGTGCTTTCAGGGAAGGACGAGTTGTGGCTTAACGTTATTTGATGGTCAAGGAGGATGGTCTTGGTCTTGATGTATAATCTGTGCATAAGCGGGTCAATAGTACTTGGTGGAATTTCAACCCTCTGTGTAAATTTAGTGATGATTCATCATATGCTTTATAAAGGGAAATTATTCCTAAGCCACATAAATGTGGACCTTTCAATTTCTTGACGAGTTTTTGATGGCACTGCCCGAATATTGGTTGCCGTGATAACTGAATTTGTACCGTGATCAACTCTTGAGTTCATTTCAAGTCAGTTCATCTCAGTTTGTACCCACATAAATGAGTTGGAATACGAGCTTTTGATGGCACTGCCCGAATATACTGCTACTGTGAAGTGGAATGTTCATTTCAATTGGGGAAAAAATTAGGAAAAATTTCTTCCCTTAGTCTGGACTTTTTCTTTTAATATTACTTTCACATGCTCCCTTTTTTCAATTACTGATGTATAGGTGGGGAGTTTTTCTTTTTTAAGTTAGGCAGATTTCTTACCTTTTATCCATTGGACCTTTAGTTTCATTTTCTCCTTATTTGTTTTCTGACACTGTAACGTTAAATTTAGTGTTCTAACTCCATACTACACGGAGGAGGTTCTCTTTTCATTGCATGATCTAGAAGAGCCAAATGAGGACGGGGTTTCAATTCTCTTCTACCTACAAAAGATATATCCAGGTCTTATTTTTGTTTTGTTTTGTTTTTGTGTTGTTTTACCGGTACTTCTGTTGTTTTACCCATGTTCAATTTTCTTCAATGAACAAATTGTTTGTATATCTTTAGATGAATGGAAAAACTTTCTTGAAAGAGTGAAGTGCACTAGTGAAGAGGAATTAAAAGGAGTGAGTGAGCTTGAGGAAGAACTTCGACTTTGGGCATCCTATAGAGGCCAAACATTAACAAAAACAGGTTCTTCCTCTCTCTTTTTGTCAGTTGCATTCCATTTTAACTCTCTTTATGAAATGTTCTTCATCTAACACCGTGTTTAATCGATACCCAGTAAGAGGAATGATGTATTACCGAAAGGCTTTAGAGCTTCAAGCTTTTCTTGATACTGCTGAGGATCAAGGTACTCTTTTCAAACACATCTTTTTTTTATCTGAAGTTTGGAAGTTTGCATTTTTATTTGTTTCAAGCTTCTCTTCTGTTTTCTTCTAACTTCGATTTTATGTTTTTGAAGACCTAATGGAGGGTTACAAGGCGGTGGAGTTGAACTCAGAAGAAAATTCTAAGGGTGATAGGTCATTATGGGCACATTGTCAGGCAATATCTGACATGAAATTTACCTATGTGGTGTCATGTCAGCAGTATGGGATTCAAAAGCAATCTGGTGATGCTCGCGCCCAGGACATTTTGAAACTAATGACAAAGTATGTGAAGGACTGTTTCCATACAACTACTTTAAAAAACTGTGTTTAGAAACCATTACTACTTGTTCAACAAGCGTATTTTGTTTTTTTATTTTTTATTTTATTTTTGACTTCATGTCTTTGTTTACTTTTTATTCATTTATTGGTATACCGGCCGAGATTTGTTTTGGGGCAGCCTCAAGGTTTTGCATGGTTCTCATTCATGCTCTATTTCAGGGAACTGCCCTAAATTCCTTCTCTTCAATATTCATTCGTTGGTATAAGAAACTTTAGACACATTAAGAAGATAGAAGAAATAAAGAGACTTAAAAGAAAAAAACTGAAAGGAGAGGTTTCCAAATGCTTTGAATCATGGACATGCAATAATTACAAAAGACTTTCTTGTGTCTAACCCACTCTTAATTTATTTTAAAGTTTCAATTAATGCACTCTTATTATTATATTTATTATTTTAAAGTTTTAAATGTAATTGAGTTAAACATTCCATTATGAAAAGGGAAGTTAATTGCTTACAGGTTCATATGTTATTATCCATAAAGAAAACACATGAAAATTTGAGATGTCTCCATTTTCTCATGCTGAATCATCGCCACTACCATTTTCTGTTTTGTATACTATTTTGAAGAATGAAGCATCGAGTGTATTTATGTTCGACAACTTTGAAGTATAGCCTCTAGGCAATATCACCCGGTATACTTCTAGATATGGATTGTAGTTAATGGGCAAATATATTTGTTGCAGGTACCCATCCCTTCGAGTGGCATACATTGATGAGGTAGAAGAACCTAGTAAAGATAAATCCAAGAAAAACCAGAAGACATATTATTCATCTCTTGTGAAGGCTGCTTCACCGAAATCTATTAATGCTTCTGAGCATGTGCAATTGGATGAGGTATTGGTTATCATAAGTGATTGCATGCTTGGGTTCAGTTTGACATGGTTAGAGTTACTGATGTTGATCTTGTATGGCCTAGTTCCATGCTCAAATAATTGGTACTGTTATTTTGTTCAATGTTAATTACAAACCATTAGTGCTCTACAAAATTGGCATACAGATTATTTATAAAATATATATATATATTTATATATTTATTAAAATGGAAATAATACTTCTTCAAATTATTGATCAAAAGTAGTTTGTTGCTTTGTACAGATTATTTATCAAATAAAGCTCCCGGGTCCTGCTATTTTGGGTGAGGGAAAGCCAGAAAATCAGAACCATGCGATAATATTTACACGTGGTGAGGGCTTGCAAACAATCGACATGAATCAGGTATATTCAGTTAAATGTAATGGATTTTCTTCTTACCATGTTATTTCTGGATTATTTATATTGTTGTTTGTAGGATAACTACATGGAAGAAGCAATGAAGATGAGGAACTTGTTGCAAGAGTTTCTCAAAAAGCATGATGGTATAAGACACCCCTCTATTCTTGGACTTAGAGAGCATATATTTACTGGAAGGCAAATTCTCTTCCTCTCTCCTGATCCATCATTATTTATTTATTTATTTTCATTTTTCCTCTCACGGCCAGTTTTGTGCTTTCTTCATTGTTCTTGTTTCTGAATGCAGTGTTTCATCGCTTGCTTGGTTCATGTCTAATCAAGAAACTAGTTTTGTTACCATTGGTCAGAGACTTCTAGCCAACCCTCTGAAGTAAGTTGTCCTCTTCTTTTTTAAATCTTTAGTTTGATAATATACTGCTTGATCAGATTTTGAATTGCCTATATCTATCTATATATATATATATTAAAAGGAAACATAACTTTTCATTGGCAGAATGAAAAGGGACTAATGTTCTAAGATACAATAGTCTTCAAGAGGTTAGAGAAAATGCAAAAAAAAAACAAAAGGAGAAAAAAATACTATTGAGATAAAAGAGGAGAAGACAACAAAAAGCAAACTTTTAAAATCTAACAAACCAGTTGAAAAAAATCTAGTTATTTCTAGCCAGCTGAACAGAATCTAGTACTGATGTCAATTGAGATCGAGAAGTTGTGTACAGTTTTGGCGCTACAATCTGATAATACTTGATCTCTCAATATAAGGGTAATATAAAATAGGACCAAATAGTTTCTGGGGGGAATTACGGTACTCAATAGTCAAGACTTTTGAGGGTAAAAGTTTTAGTTAAGAATTTAGCGTTGTGACACTAGGTTGTATGATGGGTATTTGTTGGAAGTTGATGAAGCCAAACACATGAATTCCCTGATATGGTTGTCTCGATTCAGTTATATGTTTTGACAATTATAAAGATGTTTATGAATTAGGTCTGTTAACTGTCCACTGAACTTCATATTTTGATTGGATTTTTAAATCAAGTTTTATGACATTTTTTAACTGTGTTTATATTTTTGTTCTGTCTAGAGTTCGTTTCCACTACGGACATCCAGATGTGTTTGATAGGCTCTTCCACCTAACTAGAGGGGGCGTCAGTAAAGCTTCCAAGGTTATCAATTTGAGCGAAGACATATTTGCTGGTATGCAATGACTTTTCTTAAAACTATTTTGATTGATTTGGCTTTACCAAGCTATTAATGTATCTATAAATTTCAGGTTTTAATTCAACTCTTCGTGAAGGCAATGTCACTCATCATGAGTACATACAAGTTGGAAAAGGGAGAGATGTGGGCCTTAATCAGATTTCAATGTTTGAAGCAAAAATAGCAAATGGGAATGGGGAGCAGACATTAAGTCGTGATATATACCGTCTTGGACACCGATTTGACTTCTTTCGAATGTTATCTTGTTATTTTACGACTATTGGGTTCTATTTTAGTACTCTGGTATGGGCTCTTTATCCTTTCGCTCTATTTAAATGTACATTAATTCTCTGATACATATTTATATGTGGTAATATTTCTACTTTTCCTTCACTTCACTTTCTGCTTCATCTTTATGATTTCTCTTCTTGCAGATAACTGTACTCACAGTATATGTGTTCCTTTATGGTCGCCTTTATCTTGTTCTTAGTGGACTTGAAAAAGGTTTGAGCACCCAACCAGCAATTCGAGACAATAAACCTCTGCAAGTTGCCCTTGCTTCTCAATCCTTTGTCCAAATTGGATTCTTGATGGCCTTGCCTATGCTGATGGAAATTGGTTTGGAAAGGGGATTCCGCACAGCATTGAGTGAATTTGTATTGATGCAATTACAACTAGCTCCCGTCTTTTTTACTTTCTCTCTTGGGACAAAGACCCACTATTATGGGAGAACTTTACTTCACGGAGGCGCCAAATACAGGCCTACAGGTCGTGGATTTGTGGTGTTTCATGCCAAGTTTGCTGATAACTACAGGCTCTATTCCCGTAGCCACTTCGTCAAAGGTCTTGAGCTCATGATTCTACTTCTTGTGTACCAGATATTTGGTCACACTTACAGAAGTGCAGTTGCTTATGTGTTGATTACTGTATCTATGTGGTTTATGGTCGGCACATGGTTGTTTGCTCCCTTCCTATTCAATCCTTCTGGTTTTGAGTGGCAGAAGATTGTCGATGATTGGACGGATTGGAATAAATGGATAAGTAATCGTGGTGGAATTGGTGTTCCGCCAGAAAAAAGTTGGGAGTCATGGTGGGAGGAAGAACAAGAGCATTTACGCCACTCTGGAAAGCGAGGTCTAGTAGCTGAAATATTATTAGCTTCTCGGTTCTTTATCTATCAGTATGGTTTGGTCTATCATCTTAGCATTACTCAGCGCACAAATACTAAAAGTTTCCTGGTAAATCAACCCTTCATGTTCTATCCACCTTATTTATGTTTAAACCTTTAGGAATATCATCATTAATTATCTCGTCCTTTCTTCTTTTCCTTATTTGATCACAGGTATATGGCATTTCATGGCTGGTGATCTTTCTAATACTGTTTGTAATGAAGGTGAGTTGCTGAAGGTTTGGCACAGTAGAACATGATTTATCTGATCTGGCTTCACTTTTTGCCCTCGGAAAGGGGGGAACAAAATATAAACTAAAGCTGTCTATACTAAATTGTGGTGAAATCATGAATTTACCATTGAAGAAAAAGGGAATTTAGCATTTCACATGGTTCATAACAAATATGCAAGCATCTAATGCTACCACATGATTTTGTCAGATTATATATATGTATCCTACATGGTAACTAGTTTTTGCTATTTTAAGGGTAATTCGGATAAAATAACTTCCTCTTATTTTGAATTCAATATTAACCTGATATATTTTTTTCCCTTTTTTCCCCAGACTGTATCGGTTGGAAGGCGAAAGTTTAGTGCAGATTTCCAACTTGTGTTCCGTTTGATCAAGGGTCTAATTTTTCTAACGTTCGTCTCAATTCTCGTCACCTTGATTGCTCTTCCTCATATGACCGTGCAGGATATCATTGTTTGCATCCTTGCTTTCATGCCAACTGGTTGGGGCATGCTTTTGGTAAGTCTATTAGAACATTGATTTTCTCTTTATTTCCTAATTTCATTTTTGAATCCATGCTTTTAAGTTCTATCAATTGGTATCTCTGTTTCAATTTTATTTTTCCCCATTACTGTTAGAGGTTGAAATAAGCAATTGTAGGAGTGTTTGACCAAGAGTGGAGTTGTGAACTCCATTCCTTATATGGCCAAGGAGTTCGTACGCTCCACGACTAGAAAACATCAATTTTATGCTTTGTCTAACTCTTTACAACGTGGTTCCCAAGAGTTCACAACTCCTTAGGCTTTACAACTTCACTTCTTGTCCCAAATAGCCCCTTAGTATCAAGCAAGAATGCCTACATCTCATCTTCCCTCTCTTTTGTTTCCAGATCGCACAAGCATTGAAACCACTTGTTCAGCGAGCTGGCTTTTGGGGATCCGTAAGGACACTTGCTCGGGGCTACGAGATCATCATGGGGTTGCTTCTCTTCACTCCTGTCGCATTCCTTGCCTGGTTTCCATTTGTTTCAGAATTCCAGACTCGTATGCTTTTCAACCAAGCATTCAGCAGAGGTTTACAGATTTCTCGTATTCTTGGTGGTCATCGGAAGGATCGGTCGTCCCGAAACAAAGATTAGTAACACTGTAAGACAACAATCACCTTTTTTCAGTTCCTTGATTGCATATGATGTTGCATCGAGAGGCTTGTTTATATTATATTAGGAGTTGTAATCAATGGGTAGGTAGTAGAGTGCACTACTAATATTTAATGGCTGCAAATTTTGGTTTTGTTGATATTTTATATTTACATGACCTGCACCTGAAAATTTCGGATCATCAGGTTTCTTTTTGTATTTAAAGATGATTGTTAACATTATTGAATCGTTTAATTTATCAGCCAAGATTACTGCACCTGTTCTTATGATTCTTTTTCACTAACACCAACAACCCCCCCCCCCCCTGATTTTTAATGTAATCAAATTACTATGTTCATCACCTTGATCGAGTAGATGGTTAATGTGATGATTAATATTGGGAAAATAGATAATTTACTAGCTTGTAGTTGAGTTTGTTAAGATATTAGTAACATTATTCAAAACTCCACTCCGTTTTAGGGATTGCAACAAAAATGGCCTTTAATGTGAACCTACTTTTTATTTTTGTCCAAATCCACCAAAATTTACATAAATGTCTGAAAAATCTTTATGAATTACTTATACCCTCCCTTGTAATCTAAAGTGTATATATACCGTGTGTTTCAAAATTTATACTATAAATTTTTTTTGGAAAAGATCCCCCGTAGGTATTAAATTTATTTTATTTTTATTTAAAGTATGAAGACTAAAATTGGACATTTAAAAATCTTTTTGTTTTAAAAAAAAGAAAAGAAAAGAAAACTAGATAAAGAAAAATATCCAAAATCACATTGTTTTTAATAGAGATGTCCACGGGAAATGGATGGGAAGACTTCTCCGCCCTTTGTTTCAATCTCCATTAATTTACTTTTTTAACAAATTTTTAATTTATGTACAACCAATATATTAAATGAGTCATTTCTCATATAACGTTTAATTTAATGGACAAAAGATATGATTAAAATGTATACTTTGCAGCAAAACTTGAACAAGTTTTTATAACATGACTCATAAATGTTATGATTCTTTCAATGACATCTGTAACATAAAAGACATAGGTACTATAGAAGGCTTTTTTCTTATCTGTCAGCAAGATTTTTTAAATTTCATTGTCTATTGTTTTTTTTTTCTTGCATGGTTGATTTATTCTTTCTAAAAAATATTCTCAAAGTTTGTGTTTTGTTCAATTTTAGGATTTGAAGAATATTTGTGCTGTTGTGTTGTGTTTGTGCCGAAAACACAAGTATGTCAATCCGTGAGATTGTGAGGCTTTTGCCATTTCGACCTTGAGTGTTTCTCTAGATCTTATTGATTTGTTCTTCATTATTTTAAGAAGGAATTCTCAAACTTAGAAGGAGCCTAAGGTATTGTTGTAGAGAAATGATTCTCGATCTTAAAAGGAGCCTAAGACTTCGTTTCGAGAAGGAGGTTCTCCATCTTAGGGAGTACCTAAGATTCGTCGGTGAAGGGAGTTCATTGAGTAAGAGGGAAGATAATATAGTTGGAGTGGAGTCTCACACACTGTTGGAAGCTGAAGTGTTCAACATTAATACTATCATACTTAGGGGAGCCTAAGTTCTTTTGAGGGGGAGTCTCACATCTAGGAGTAGCCTAGATGATCTGTGAGTTGGGCTCTACGTGAGTTGCTGTAGTAGTCGATGTATTGCAGATAAGTATTACGTGTGATTACTTGACTCTTTAATATTAGTGGATTATCTTTCTTGAGTATATTGCCCCCAGAAGTAGGTGGATTTTTAACGAACTGGGTTACCAACTTTTGTGTGTCTTTACTTGATCTCCTGTTGTTGGTATTTTGTCATTTTAGTGCTTGTCTGTACTTTCTGTTTAACATTCGTATTCGAGTGACGAGTCATCTTATCACTTTTTCAATTGGTATTAGCGCAGGTCACCTTTATCTCGGGTGCCTCGATCATGGATGGAATCAAAGAAGGTGACTCCACCATTCGCCTCCTGTTTGAGATGGAACAAACTATTCATACTAGAAAGCTCGAATGACTGCCTTTTTGAAGTCTATTGATCATATAATTTGGAAAGCAATGATAATTGGATGGACTCCTTAGATTATTGTTCCTAATGTTGGGAACACTCCTAAGCCTGAAGTCGAATAGATTGATGCTGGGAACAAAGCATCCACAGGGAATTCTCATGTCCTTAATGCTATATTTAACGGTGTGGATAAAATTATCTTTCGTCTGATTAACACATGTGTCTCTGCGATAGAAACTTGGGACATTTTGGTTGTTGCTCATGAGGGAACATCAAGAGTCAAGATGTCTAGACTTTAGTTGTTGACCACTAATTTTGAAAGTTTGAAAATGCTTGAAGTGAAACACTTATTGAATCTAATATTTGCTTACTTGACATTGCTAATGAATCAAGCCTTAGGTGAGATCTCTGAAGAGAAATTGGTTAGAAAAGTTTTCAAACTTTTGCCTAAAAGATTTGATATGAAAGTAAAACCTACCGAAAAAGCTCAATATATTGCCAATGTGAAACTTAGGAACTCATGGGATCTTTAGTTACTTTTGAGATGAATTTTGAAAGGAAACATGTCAAAAGAAACCAAGGTATTGCCCCACAATCCCCTGTAAAAGATCAATTTGAAGGGGAAATTGTAGAACTAGAATAATCTTTTGCAGACTCTATATCTTTGCTATATGAACAGTTTAACAAGGTTCCAAAGCACTTTGAAAATAAATCCGAGAATTATGTGCCTCAACATGTTAAAGAAAATGGAAGCAAATATTCAAATCCGTATAGATCTCAGAATCAGAAGAAGAATGTTGATAATTCAAGCAGTATTGATCAAAATAAAAGAGAATCCTTCTGGTGTAGGAAATGTGAAGGATATGGTCATTATTGGTCTAAATGTCCAAATTACCTTAGATAGCAGAACAAGAGCTATGTGTTAATTTTATTTGATAAATACTCTAAAGATACAAGTGAATTTGAAGAAGATGTCAAAGCCCTTGTTAGTAACATTTCCGAGGACATTCATAGGGGTAAAGATCAAGAAAAGTTTTGTAAGGGCAGTAGTAATCAAGAAGATGAAGATTCTCGTGAACCAATTTAAACTTTTTATCATACTTTACATCAATAATGCTTAGATGATGTAAAAGTCGTGGGTATTCAGAAAGAAAGAATTAAGTCACTTATTTCTAATAATCATAGATTGATGATCACTGTCTCTAAACTTAAACGTGAGTTGAATCAAGCCAAGATTGAGTTGGAATCTATGTATAAGTGCATAAAGATGTTGAACTGAGAAACGAATGATCTTGATAAGATCTTGTGTCAAGAGAAAAAAGTTGGTGGAAAGGTCTTGGAAACTCTGAAACAAAGAGAAGATTTGATGATAAGCTATTTCTAAGGGAAAATAAAAGATTACTGCTGGTTGTGACTAGAAGCAGATGTTAGCACATGTGTCCTCAACATTTGCTCTTGCATTCTCTCTGAAGTTTGTAAAACATGCCAAGAGGGTGTGGATATATCATCACTATGGTGAAAAAAAAGTCACAATAGACCTTATTGTTTTAAGTTGCAGGATTTTAATAACAATTTATCTTGGTTATCCTCTACATAGGCCATCAAAAGTGTAGGATCGCTATGGCAACCCTAGAGGGGGTTAATAGGGTTTAATCAAACTAATTAAAACTTTTTACTAATGTGAGCCCAATTAAACAAATTAACAAACTTTTTACTAAAGAGTAATTTAAACAGTATATTTATACAAATAATTTCACTTTGAATTAAATAAGAAATTAACCATCACACTTTAAAGCACAATTTTTAAATTTGATAAAAGGATTGATAAATGATATATAAATTTACGAACTACCAATCAAAATAAACATATATGAGCAATTAAATTAAAGAACAAAAATTTCAAATATTTCAAGCAATAAAATTTAAGAATAAATTAATTGCAAAATTTAATAGTTGGATAGAGTAATTGTCACCGAGAATTTTATAGTGGTTCGACACAACCGATCTACATTCATTTCTCAAGCTCCTCTTCGTTTGTCAATCAAAATTTACTCTTTCCACGACTTAGAGTCGACAGTTACAACATTCCTTTTTCAGACACAAAAACAAACCCGATCATTTCTATGGTTGAGGACAAACGGTTACAACTATTTTTCTGGGATCAAGAGCAAACCTTACAATAGATTTGAAATAAAGCACAATATTAGGAAAACTCTCTCAAAGAGTAGATTTACAAATTAAAATGTTCAATAAATCAATCCTCACAACTTAAAATAGAAGATGAAAAGAAGAAAATTGAAGCTTGGAGAGAGCAACAATAGAAGTTTTATATTTTTAGAGAGAATTGAAAATTATAAAAATTGTTCTAAACATTTGGAGAAGAATATGAGTCTAAATAAAGAGGAAAAATTGTTGGAAACCACATCTAAATTGGACCATTGGGTCTTGGAAAAGAAAATTGAATGGTACATATTTAAACACAACTAACCGTTAAATACAAACATAATATAATATAATATAATATATATATATATATATTTTAAATCATTTCTTTTAAAACTCAACCAAAAGTAAAAGTTCAATATGTGTCTAACTAGCCGTTAGCCACAAACATAAAATAATATTAATTTTATTTTCATTTTAAAATAAATCCAAAAATCAAAAGCCTACCATGTGTTACTTCTCCCATGCTCTAAGTAACACCTTTCAATTAGTCCAAAAAAAAAAATGTCAAATTTTTTTTTTTCTGTTAAGCTTGTTTCATCTATATCTTCTTTGTTTGAGCTTCGATTTGGGCGATTCAAATTGTGATAGAATCGTTGTTTCGAACCCTAAGCAACAGACACTTCAAAACACCCAAACTGTTAATAAACTAATTTAAGTTTGTTATCATCAAAGTATTAATTAATTAATTAGAATTGATTAACCTGAGATAAGGGCCAAAAAGCCAACAATCTTCCATTTTTATGATGACAAATAAGTCAAGAAAAATGAAATTCAAATAGGTGTGTGATATGAAATATGTTCTTGATGCATAATTGACACATATATAATTTCAATTCACTTGAACACAAAGAATATATTCAATAACACCATGCTTTCATTTTTCTTATTACCTCTCCCCCTTTTGGAATCAATAAAAAAAAGATAATTAAGACGAATAAATAATAACATGAAAGTTCTCTGTAAAACACGAACACATACTTTGCATTTCTCTCCTGTTTACATGCCTTCTAAAAAAAATAACAAGCAACAACATTATAAATTTTAGAGGCACCATAAAGACTCAACAAAGTTTTGGTTAATTCTATTTAAAATTAATTTCACAAAATTCTTCCCTTTTGAAATCTATAGAACACTCCCCTTAATGAGGGACAAAAGACATTAACACATAATTCAATTTGAGAGTATAAATATCAAATAAATTTTCAAAACATAATTTTACTGGAAATACAATAATTCCCCCTAAAAGGATAAACAATAAGAATAAGAGAGTAACACAACAATAAAGTAATATAAGAATCAATTTCATTCATACATGAAATTCATATATAAAAAGAGATAAATATGTATAACTCCCCCAAAATCAAGGATTCTTCTTTTAATAAGAAATCAATAAGAACCAAGGAGATAAAATCATTCAAGTAAAATTCAAGCAATTGAGATACCAAAATGTCAAATATTATAAAATAAACTCTAATTATTGAAAAACAAATGATATCAAATAATAGCAAATCAACATTATCACCTATTGTGTCACAAAGAGATCATTACAGATCAAATATAGGCATGGTATAGCATTAAAAATATATTTATAATAATTTTGAACCAAATGCTTACATAGATCAAGAAAGTAAATCAATTCAAATACTCACCTTATGAAAAGGAATTTAACAACCCTTCCAAACAACATTGCAACATCCCATACCTTTTCAACATAGGATAGACAACATAACTCAAACTAATTTTCATCCAACAAGAAAGTCATAGTAAAATTCAACTCATGCTCAAAAGAACATCTAATGAAAATCTAATCAATTTCATCTCAAGGATAAACAACATATTTCAAACTCGATATCCTTTTGATAAAAACTTTCCAAAAAAAAAAACATAAGCATAAAGAAAACATCTAATTGGCCAAAATATAATAAATAAAGATAAGTGCAACATAGATAGATATATAACCATTTTTCATGGCATTAAATCCCTTAATTGATGCGATTCAATAAGTCAATTAAGACATTCAATAAATTACATTTTCACAAAAGAAACCAATATAAATACTTATCTCTACAATTCAATAAAACATATAAAGTTACCAAATACGCCGTTTCCTTTGTTGGATTCAAACAAGCCATAAAAGTTGCTCCAATTTGAATTAATTGCTCATTTGGAGTCAAAGCAACCAATTGCTTCTTAAAATCGCACCTATAAAGAAAGCTCAACTAAAAGATTTTCGTACCCATTTCTTGGGTTCTTAATTGTTAGTTAACAAAAATTTTGGAATCTATTTAAGTTTAGTTCTAATATTACTAGTATTCATTTTTGAAAAATAAGAGTATCAAATTTATGTCCAACTTTGCCACATGAATAACATACAAAACTGGACAAAATTTTCTTTTTAACTAATTGATTTTGCACCTTATTTCTATTCAAGTAATTTTTGTTAGGAGCATTTTTTAGTTTAAAACAATTTGGTTTAATATGACTTTTAGCTCAACAAAAATGACATGTAGGCACAAACTTTAGTTTCCCATGTATATCTCTTACATCTCTATGATTTGACACAAATTTAGCACTATTCTTGCAATTGTTAGAGTATATTAACATGCAACGGAGAAAAACAGAATCGATAAACACTCTAATTTACTTAATTTGAGTTTAAAACATGCTTCTAAGTAACTTTTACATGAGAGGGTTTGCTGAACACAATACCTTTGAAGAATCCTCTTCAATACCAGTAGAGTTCCACATGAAAGAGCTTCAATTTTTAAGTAGACCACCACCAAGTTCTTCTCTACTATTCTCTTACAAGGATTGTGTGGTAGAAACACTAAATTGAGCTGGATGTATTTAAGATATGAAGAGGGTTTGGAGGTTTCTACAGAGTTCTTCAAGAAGTTCTTGTGAGCATGAATCATTAATTCAACTCACACTTCAATTTATAGAGCTTTCATCATGCAAATTCATAACTTGCATGAAGACCAACTCCTACTTCATGGAGAAAAAAGTGAATAAGGTGGCTTATTACATAGTGGCTTTTGGAAATCTCCACTTTGAATTTTGATTCTCAAATTTTTTTTCAAAAATGATTTCCAAAATCATTTTTTAAATTAAACTTATTTATTTTGATTTATTAGTTTTATAAAAAATTAATTCAATTAATTAATTTTTAAATAAAATTAATTAATTAAATATTTTTAAATAATTTTGTTAATTTAATATCTCATATTAAATTAATAAAAAAATCCATCATAATTAAATTAATATTTAAATCATAATTTAAACATTAATCGTATCTCCAATTTTGTTTAATTTCGATAAAATTAAATATTTCAATTGTATCGAATACGATAAATAGAAACCCTAATTGAATTTGAACATTTCAAATTCTAAACCTTAATTTCAAATCTTATCAAGATTACTCAATTTACTAATCCAAATTATGAGCAAGTAGAGGGACTTTATGGACCTACAGATCATGAGCTCCAACGACTTGTAATTAATTAGTTAAACTCTTTAAACTGAATTAATTACTATTCTTAACCAATTAATTACTATTCGTTAACTACCAAGACATTCTACAATAGCTTGATAGTTGCACTCTTCTCACTGTCCATTTTAATCATAATTGGTAAGTCAATCCTTCACAGGTCGTCCGTATTTACAGTTGGGTCAAAGATTACCGTTTTACCGCTTAAGCTCCCACTGATCCTCCATCGAATAATTGATTTATGGTTCAACTTATAAATCATAGCCATCTCTTCCATGAGAGGGCAATGCACCATTATTCAAGACAAGGTATCAGCGTTTAAGAAAACAACCCATCCGCTAACCCTAAATTGGTTAGGAGTGAATTCTATATTGCAAAGCTATGTCCCCAGCTATTTATTCGATCTTATTTCTAAAATGGGAGGCTTATTAAGCAGTATTGTTGGACTAATCTCACCTATGCAGATCAAAGAATAATTCAGAATAAATAGGAGTTCATAGTTAGCTCAGGATTAAGATCGAGTTATCATAGGTCATTGAGTTTGAGATAATCGGTTTTAACAGCAAACAAATGTTATAAAGAAAAGTGACTATTCGAGGTCCGGTCTTATGCAAACTCATTGCACAAGATGCCCCACTCACATGTCTCTACATAAATGATTTTTGGATCACATCATTTGTATCACTATACAAAATGAGTAGCATCCAATAGTGTTACCAGGATGAGGTATCCAATCTCATCCGTATACTTATAGACTATTTTGGTTATATACTAAAACTTGATCCATTTTTATGTCACCACATAAAGTTAAAGTATTCATGTTATAGCCATGGATCCATTTATTGGATTTTTATAAAAGGATGCAATATCAATAGTAATTTATTGAATAAAAAACTCAACAACATTTTTATTGATAAATAGAATATGTTAACAATATTTATAAACTGCGAGTTTAGGCCATTCTCAACATTCTCCCACTTGGATTAACACTCCAGTGAGATAAATATATAAACATATAGTGTTTATAAAGTTGAGAAATAAAGAGAGAAAAATACAATAAATTAGGGCATCCAAAATACCCTTTGACATTCCCCCACTTACCCTAGATTATGTTGCTCGGAGTCCTAGTCCAACCAAGTGGCCTTCGAACACTATAGTCGAGAGGGCTTTCATAAACGGATCAACAAGGTTGTCTTCTGAGGCTATTTGTGTGACTATCATGTCTCCTCGATGTACAATCTCTCTGATGATAGGGTACTTTCTTTCGATATGTTTTCCACGTTTGTGACTTCTAGGTTCTTTGGAATTAGCAACTGCACCATTATTGTCACAATACAGAGTAATGGGCAGATGCATATTTGGAATGACTTTCAAATTTGTCAGGAACTTGCGCAACCACATTGCTTTTTTAGCTGCTTCGCATGCAACTGCATATTCCGCTTCCATCGTGGAGTCAGCTATACAACTATGTTTAATGTTTCTCCACAATATAGCTCCTCTATTAAGAGTGAAAATTGATCCTTAGGTAGATTTCCTGGAATCAACATCAGTCTAAAAATCATAATCAGTGTATCCTGTAAGGATCAAATCCTTAGGTCCATACACAAACGTATAGTTCCTTGTTCTCCTAAGATACTTGAGGATGCTTTTGACAACCGTCCAATGACTGTGGTCTGGGTTAGATTGGAACCTGCTGACGATTCCAACTGCAAAGCATATGTCAGGACGTGTACATAACATAGCGTACATCAGACTCCCAACTATTGATGCATATAGAGTTCTTTTCATTTCCTCGACTTCTTGAGGTGTCTTAGGAGATGTGATTGTCATGCAGATAACTTCGCAAGACAACTTAGCTGATCTATTTACAAAG
Organism: Benincasa hispida; assembly: GCF_027475165.1. Classification (NCBI taxonomy): domain Eukaryota; kingdom Viridiplantae; phylum Streptophyta; class Magnoliopsida; order Cucurbitales; family Cucurbitaceae; genus Benincasa; species Benincasa hispida. Next base: position 52,243,661 of record NC_143479.1, read on the forward strand.
GCCTTCTCGGCTAAAGTGTTTGAGGATTACCTAATGGGACTAGGTCTACAAGATATTTATCACTAGGTCAAGTGGGAGAATTTATGGGTATCTAATACCCTAGTTTATTATATTTATATTTTTTGTTCTCTCAGTGTAACTCAACATTGTACTTTTGTATATATTGATCCATTGGAGTTTTAGTCCAAGTGGGAGTATTGTTGGGTTTTATGTTCTAAAACTCACAATTTGTAAAAGTTAAACATATTCTATTATCAAGAAAAGATGTTATTCAACATTTCTTCAATAAATTTATAAATTGCATTCATAGAGACTAAATCCAATAAACTAAGATCCATGGCTATTACATGAATACTTGAACTTTATGTAGAGATATAAAGATGGATCAAGTTCGAGTAAATAGCCAAAACGGTCTATAGTACATGATTAAGGATGGATGCGTTATTCTGGTAATACTATTGGATGCGGCCTACTCTGTAGTTGTTACAAGTTGTTATAAAAAATATTACAAACGAAGTGATCCAGATTCATTATGTATTGACATGAGAAGTAGGGGGCATCCTATGCAATGAGTTTGCATAAGATCGAACCAAGAAATAAGTCACTTTAGCTTATATTATAACGTTGTTTACTGTTTAAGACTGACTATTTCACTTAGATGACCTAGGTGACTCGATCTTAATCCCAAGCTAACTATGAACTCCTGTTTATTCGAGATTATCCTTAGATTTGCGTAGGTGAGGGTTGACTTAATAGCGCCGACTCAATAAACTTCCCATTTCAGGGGTAACACGGGTAGATAGCTGGGGACATAGGGTCAAGACAGAATTCACGCCTACCCGATTTAGGGATAGTAAAAAGGTTGTTCTCTTAAGTACTGTATCCAGGTCTTGAATAAGAAGCCCCCACCCTCTCATTGGCTCGAGAGGGATCCGATTTAGTGATTGGATCATAAACCAATTGCTCATTAGAGGATCAGTTGGAACTTAAGAAACAAGACATAATATCGAGGGTAAAACAACACATTGACCCAGTCGGTATTACGAACAACCTGTGAAGAATTGACTTACTGGTGATGGTTAAATCATGTGGACACAAATATATTTACAGTGAGGAGAGTGCAACTATCGAGCTATAGTGGTGTGACTCGATAGTTAACGAATACTGATTAATTAAGAGTTTAGCCAATTAATTTTAATCGTTGGAGCTCATGATCTGTAGGTCCATAAGGTCCCTCTACTAGCTCGTAAAACATGAACACCTTGAATTATTAAATTGAGTGAATTTAGAATAATATCAATTTGAATTGTTCAAATAAAATTTCAATTTGAAAATGTTCAAATTGAAAATAGGGTTTTTTTGAGTTTGAATTAGTTCAAATTTAAATTAGGGTTTGCATAATCATATTTGATATAATTAAAGTTTAATTTGTTGAAATTAAATAAAATTGGAGAGTTAATAATATTTTAATGTTGATTTAAATATTAATTACATGAATTAGATTCATGTTTTAAATTAAATGTGTGATTAATTTGATATTTGATATTAAATTAGTTAATTAATTAAAAATAAAATTAATTTCTAATTTTAAAATTCAATTTAAGAAACTTGATTGTTAAATTTAGATTTGATTAATTAAGAATTAATTAAATCAAATTTAGATTAATTGTAGAATTAATTGAAAGAAAAAAATTGGAAATTGGAAAAACATGAAAATGGGTTTTCCCCACTTTTATCTTGAAGCATGAGGTGCAACTCATGCATCTTCACACAAATTCACTCTCCAATTGAAGTAGCTACTGGTGAATTCCATTATTGAGGTTACCTGCATGTAGCTGAGTAATAAAGCACTTCAAAAAATTGGTTGAGAGGAAAGGAAGGGACTGCGAATTGAAGGCTGAAAGTGAGTTTCTGCTTCAGCTTCTTTTTCCTCTTCAAACTCACAAAAACACTCATCAAATTCTCTCAAATCCAAGTTCCACCACTCAAATTCAAGGCTGAGAATAGTAGAGAAGATCTCTTGGTGGTTCACTGTCGATTTAGAGTTGATTTAACGTGAAGAGCAGCTTGGAATTTGATGTATTCATCAAAAGGTATGTAACTTGGAACCCACTTGAATATGCATGCTTTAGAACTCAAATTAAATATAATTAGAGTGCTTATTGATTATGTTTGCTTCCGTTGCATACTTGTGTATTTCTTCAATTTTATAGCCTCGTTTCGAACAGAAGATAACAGTTGCCCGAACATATCCTGTAATGACTTCATAATTTCAGGGGTTATGGGCATGGGTTCATGATTCTTGTTGAGCATATTAGATATGCTCGCTAAGATATAGGCCCTAGCCTTTTCGTTCAACCTCACCCATCTAACATATGCATCCTGAACTCTTCAGTTTGCTATCGAACTGGGAATAGGAGAACATTCCTCCGTTAACACAAACCTCAGATCATCAACTACTAATATGATGTTTAAATTTGACTTCCAGTTGGAATAACTCACTCCGTTAAATTTGTCAGAAGCTTGAAGTTGTATAATTGAGTTTGACATGCTGAAAAATAAACAAATTCCATTATTAAAGTGCACCCAAATCCAATATTTAGCAAAAACTAATAAAGTGCTCATAGATTTGTATTATTTGCAACGATAGTATAGTGATTTACAATAAGTGCTACTTGAGGTAGTCAAATATCCCTTCACTAAAGCAGACATTCTTGACTAAACACTGTCTCTCATTTAGTTACCATTTTTCGGTCAAGAACTTTCTAACACTTAGTAATTCTGTAAGTTTGACCTACTATTTTCAGACCTTATAGAACAGTATGAACTTGCCCCTTAATTGGAAGTCAGTGTGCAAGATGGAACTATAAAACCCTATTCATTTCTGAAGCTTGGATTGTTCCGAATCCTATGTTACAACCCTCCGAAGGGATCACCGCTGTTAACGACTAGCTAGTGGCACCTAAAAACGACAGCAGACGCAATATAGGAATCTCGCGATTCAAACTAATGGAGGAGACTGTAGGATATGTTGACACATTTCCTTCACCCACTTATTATGAACTACTTCCCTCATTTACCTTGTTATTACCCCATGCAAACACTTTGCGAATGGAGCAGTCGAGGTAAAATCGACACGAAGCCGAGCATGGATCTCACGGTGTGAACTCTTGAGGACGTGAGAGTTAAAAACGATATATCATATATATTGTTAATCTTCCACTGAAGTATTCTAAATGTATGGTATGTGTTTATCACAGCTTTATGGATATTGACAGGAGATTGCGTAAGTTCCTTTTAAATGTTACACTTGAACCAATTCTTGATTCACCCAATGTTTTTAGTCATGTGCTAGATACATGTATCTTCGAGTGGAGATTGGAAAAGTTGTTGTCTCACTTTTAATGAAGCATTTAATGATGCTATTAGTCTATCACTAATAATATGAGACACTTGCTTTCTCAGATAGTCCAATATTATTCAATGGTCCTTTTTGTTCGACGTTGTATTCTTGAACATCGATTTAGATTGGAGAAGACTCATTATCCATCGAGGAGAGTGCAATAACCAAAGCCCGACACATAGTAGGTAACACAAATACTCCAAGATGCTCGTAAGAAAATATTTCAACTCCTCGTGCAAATTAAAAACAACCTTCAATTGAAATTGATATTAATGATTGAACATAGTGGAATACCACCACAGGATGTTGATGGTCCCTTAGAAATGAGGGAATGCTTGGAAAAATGTTACTGTAAGACCTATCATAGGATATTTGGAAGGAAGTTGAAGTTCTTTGCAAACATTTGAAATTCTTATGCAATGCAATCACCACAATAAATGCTCATTCCGCTGATGTACTTGAACATCATGGAATATATATTCAAAATGGTGTTGCAAGTATAGAAAAATTTGATAGAAGCATTGGAAAATATGTGGAGGACTGTAGCATGATTTAAGGAATCATTATTGCCATGAATCCTCGCTTCAAGTTAAAGATGGTTAAATATAGTTTTAAAAAAATCTATAGGGAAGAATCATCGGAATATATCTAAATGGTGTACGATGAATTCAGCAACTATATGATGAATATATCGAATTGCCAATATTTCTTACAGATTTTGAGGCATATGTTAGTGAGAGTGAAGATGAAATATTAACTCAATCAAACCAAAGTATTTTTAGATATAGCATAATGCAAAAGAATTTGTAAATATAGCAAAATTTAGATCTAGCTCTCATAGTATATAAACGATAGATCATATTGTTAATATAAGTCTATCAAAGATAAAGTCTATCACTAGTAGATTTTATTGTAAATCTTTAAAATATTGCTATTCACTTATTAATTAGTTCTAAAAATGTTATCCATTGCAATTGAGGTCCGTCAGTATTTATCTAATACATATTAAAGATAAAGACTTTGATTTGTTGTATCGGTGAAATGGGGTCGAGCTTGTCTATCCTACTCTTTCAAAGGTGGCTCATAGATTTCATCCACATTATTTTTAACGGTGGAAACAATAATAAGTTGCAAAGACTCAGGCTTCTAACCTTTTGTAAAGGAATTAATTGACTATTAGTCATTCTATTGTTAGTAGTTCATATTGTGAGGATAATGTTACATCAATTGGTGGCTATAGAGATTTCAAAGTAATGAAATAGAAGCATTCATGATTATAATGATTAGAAACATTCATGTCAGGTTTCTAGATTTAGATTATCTACTTTTCTTCTCATTTTTCATCTTTGGCCTTAGTAAGATGTTTGAGAAGAAAATCATACCTCAAATGCACCTTTTAAATCTAGAAACTTGACATTAATGTTTATAATTCAACATCAAATATAGGTGCTTCTATTTCATTATTTTGAAATCTCTAGACCCACCTAACAAATTGATACCTACAATATTAACTAGTGACCAACAATTAACTAATTGCTTTACAAAATGTTAACGATCTTCGAGTCTTAGCAACATATTCTTGCTTCATCTATTTAAAGGAGGCAATGAGCTCCAATACTCTTAGCCATCTTTTTCTTTTCAACGCTGAATACTGACTCAAAAGAAGTGACAGTAGAAAATGATATGCATAAAATTCTCTAAGCCCCTTTGAAAAGATAGGATAAACAAGCCCGACCCTTTTTCCACCAATTCAACAAATCTAATCTTACTCCTTGGTGCGTGTTAAAGGATCTCTTAAATACCAACGAACCTCCAATATTTCTTCACCGTCACTTTCATTAACCTACACCTTAAAATCTGTAAGGCATGTCGGCAATTCCTCATTTTCACCAAAGTTGTTGAATTTTTCTGAATACAATTAGGATGTATTCTGATGAGCCATTGTGGATTTTTTTCAAAACTAAATTTGATCATCTTCAACTTGAAGCGAGGATCCATAGCAATACCGACTCCTAAAATTATGATGCAATCTTTGAAATATTTTTCCAATACTACCATTAAATTTCTCTTGAGGTGACTCATAATATAATCATCGCCTACACTTGCAACACCCAGTTCTAAATATATATTTCATATACATTCAAATCCAATAGCTACATGAGCATTTGTAGTGGTAAACATGTTTGTTACATCAAATAAGAACTTCAAACTTCAACTGTTTGCTAGTAACCTCAACTCCCTTCCAATAGTCCTCTGATAGGCCTTTTAATGGTTCATTTGTATCAATAACATTTTCCAAGCATTTCCAGAGTGACCACCAACATATTGTAAGCGATAGTCCACTTTCCAAGCATTTCCAGAGTGACCACCAACATATTGTAAGCGATAGTCCACTACGTTCGATCATCAATATCAATCGAAAGATTGCTTTTAGTTAGCACGAGGAGTTGAAATATTTCCTTACGAGCATTTAGTGTAATCACAACCATGCATCGAAATTCAGTTACTACACTCTCCCTTATGCATAATAAGTCTTTTGTAATCTAAGTTAACATTCGAGAAATACAACATCGAACAAGAAGTCGACCATTGAATAATGTTGAACTATTTGAGGAAACCAAGTGTCTCATATCATTTGTGGTAACATCATTCAACGTTTGAGAGAGAACAACTTTTTCAATCTGCACTTGAACATACATATACCAAGTGCATAGCTAAAAACATTAGGTGAATCTGGATTTAGTTAAAATATACCATTCAAAAGACACTTGTGCAACCTCCACTCCATGTCAATCAAACTTGTTGCGATAAGATTCGTTGTTCCTGACCCAGCTTCACCTTAATTGTTCGTTACATATCCTACTTATCGAGGAGATTGTCATAGGTAGACTAAGGGATATCTCCCCTGGAAATACTTTGAGTAGAATCACTTCTTGCCATGTAGGTTTCTAGAGAGAACATTTGAATAATATTGAAGTTTATGGTGAACTTGGGTCGAAGTCCTTTTGCAAAACAAACTATGGGTGCTCTACAATATCAAGTCAATGGTCGCCCACGATGACCATCAAGACAAGATCTTGGCAGTAGGTATCAAAGTTTTGAGTTGAGGTAGTGCCCTTCGGAGTATCTTTGACTAGATCAAGTTTATTCTTGTCTCCACATAAAATAGTCATAGTGCCTTGGAGGGGGCAGCTTTGGCCATGCCCGATTGATTATTGTCTACACCTAAAAGCAACCATGCAACTGTTAGTCACATGTTGCAAAAAGCGACCGATATCGGTATGCTTGACCTTCTTGCAATGTCAAAAGGCATTGTTTTGTTACATGTTCTACAACAAGCAATCTTACATTCCTCACTTTCTCATTCCTTCGTGATGTATTTTAAAACATCAAAAATTCGTTTATTTTGATTCATCGCAGATATTTCATCTACCATATTTTGAAAATGAACTCCTTAAAATATAGAAATAAATCAAAATAGAAACGATTGAGTTAAATATTCAGTAAGTTTCATTTCACACCAAAACACTATGTAACTTTCTATTAAGTCACTATGTAACCGTAACCTTCCATTAAGTCACTATGTAACCTTCCATTAAGTCGAGAAAACAGGACATATGAGGTTAAAACACAAAAGAAAGGAAGAAAAAAATGCAAGATTTAGAATCTTGCAGAGTATTTTGTTGGACCTCATGAACTAGCTCTCAGTTTGGTCCTTTAAAAAAGCAATTGGGTTATCTCTTCATTCTTGTGCTACATTTGTAAAGAATCCTAACATTCTCAATGAAGTTTGAAAATAGGAAAAATAGAGTCAAATGATACATACACTAGTATGCATAAACGATTTGGTTATGACTTGCATTTTTGGCACCAAATGATTTGGGGAAGATGAATTTAAACATACACATGCATACATTTTGTTTCTTTTGTTTTGAAAGTTCATAAACAAAACTTGTGTAACAATCCATATTTTCCAATACAACTATTAGAAACAACTTACACTATTCATCTAAAGGAAATAATCATTACAAATATTTTCTCAAAATCTTAAAATAAAATATCTTTTGATACCTCGTGTCAAAATGCCAAACTTGAGTTCGTTCAAAACTACCACTTAATCCTTCATCTGGAAATATTTTGGAAAAATAAAAATGAGTAGAATAATATCGTAAGCAATTCTCCTATCAAATTTTGAAGTTCATTTTCTTTCAAAATTTTTGTAATCGAAAACACAAATTCTCCACAAAACTTTCTATCAAAACATTGTTACATTCAAAACCAAAATCTTTTTATTAAATAAGTTTTTAAAACTATACTTTTCATACTAAAACTTTCAAATAGTTTTTCAATAAAACCAAAAGGGTCAAACAAAACTTTCAATATTTTCGATCAGATAAAACTTTCAACCTACAGTGAGAAAGATGCATAATTGAAATATCTCAAGCATATGTGGTTTCCCATCAACAACAACAACAATCATTTGTTCGTTCATTTAGATATGTTGATTAAAAGTCGATCAGAACATTCATTACAATTACTTAAGTGCAAAGTCATGTAAGTGCAACACATATACGAATCTTCATTTTAAAAAAATGCCAAACCACAAAATGTGTCTTCTTACAAATAAGTTTCAATAAGCTAATTTGTCATTGTTTCCAATTTTGGCTACTACAAAAAATAAGCATACAAGTCTCCAAACACGAGAGTTGACATATCTAGCCCTTATTAAAATATTTCCTAATAAACATTTAAACCAAGAACATGTGGTTTCAAATGATAATTTTACGAAACCAAAATTCATCAAACCGATTAATACAAACTTTACAATCATTTAAAGGAAGTACCAAAGCCAACACAAAATTACTTTCAATTTGAAATCAACCAAAAAAAGACTTCCAAGTACTTTCATTTGGGAAGACAAATAAAAACATACCAAACAATTTCAGTCAATTCTCAAATTACATAAAACATGCTTTCAAATATTTTCTAAATAAACAATAGTCAAAACATACTTATTCAAACAATTTTCTACTTTGGAAGAGATATAGAAATTAACTTTCTCGATCCGACTTCCTTGAACAAACATCAACTTCATAGAAAACTAAACAACAAACTCAATGTTTGTATGTTAGAACTCAATTCAAAAACCTTTATAGATATGCAAGATTGTTCAGGAGAAATATTCTTACTCAAAATCCACCATAAACATTAAGCGATCACCCCAAAATAGTCCAAAACTACAAACGACAAGTCTTCATGAGTCAGAGACGGTTGAAACATACTTTAATTAGGATTCGAAATAGTCCAAAGTGTGGTAACCTAAATCAACACTTCAAAACTAACCCAAACATAACAATAAAAGAGTTCCAAAAGTTCAGGATATCATTAAAAACACTTAAATCTAATGAGAAAGAAAATTAAAGTAATTTTCCATACCCAATCTTACCAAGAAGACTCCAAATCTTGCTGGTTGGTGTTTGAGCTTGCAAATTTGAATCCTAAATTTGCAATTTGAGGTTCAAATTTGAGGCCAAACGAAGCATGGGTCAAGCACCAAAAGTCATCCGAAGTTCAATTGGGGTCGTGACGTTGCTGGACGCATTTTGTCGGAGAAAAAATTTGACTTGGTTTTTAGAATCATTGGTAAAAAGTAGATAACAAATGAAAAAATTAAAAAAATTTGGAGGTAGAAGAAGGATTTATAGGCTTAATTTTCAAAAATAAAAAACAAAAAAAAATGATTACTAAACGGAGTCTTAATATACTATATTGTGAGCATAGATATACTAAATCTATAAACTTTTTAAGAAAGAAGCACAAATGAGTATATAACAAACACAACCCTTTTATATCGTGTAAACAATTCACATGACAACTTCTTATTATAGTGTTAGGAGTGGAGATGGTTACAAAAACTCATAAAACTCTAAATTTTTTGACATTCTGTAATAAGCTATAAATTAAGAAAGACATAAATTCTAGAATTGTGTTATTGAAATGAATTAAAGAAAAAAGAACTTTTATATTCAAACTTGTTTAATATTAAGAGTGGGTTTCAAGTAAGGACTATCTTAAGACTATAATAACACCTATTGTTACCGTAAATACTATTTTGTATGCATCAATTAGCTATCGTCAATGCTATTTCAAACCCTCCATTTGCTATAGTATTTATTATTTGCTACAGTTTTTACTATTTTACATTCATTAAATTTTTTTATTCTTTACTATAGTGTTTACTATTTTATTTTCAAACACATATTATTACAACTCAAGCTATAATTATCTACACCTCAGACACAAATTAAAGACATATTTTATTTTATTTTATTTGTTTTTTTTAAAGAAAAAGTAAAAGAGAGAGTTTTTTTTTTCTTTTTGAAAAAAGGAAAATAGTTTCAGGAGTTCAAGAAGATTCAAAAACTACTAATGTATACTAAAACTTTTGAAATTCAATATAAATCATAAATTATTATAAAAATAAATAGATGTTCATCCTTCATGTATCCATATATCTCTGTACATATTGACCATTTGTAGCTACACATTCTTAGTGTCCAAATAAATTCATCTCCTACTTCCTAGAGGCATTTGGTTGGTTTATATGGGTGTGTGAATATTGGTGAGAAATCTCAACTTTTTGGAGGAAAATTAGAGAAAATTTCATAATTTTATAATTTTCTTATTTTCTTTATTTTCTTTAAGTGATTTATTTATATTATTTTAATATTATAATTGAAGGAAATCGGACATGATCGTTCCAAATTTCGATCGTATATGAATATTCAGTATTATAGTACACAAACGGAAACAAACGGTCATGCACAAAATGAAATTACAACATGCTTTTTACTACGATCAAAGGAAAGAATACACATACCTTTGAAGACTCATCTTCAATCTCCCTTGATCATGAACACTCGAATAGACTCCAAGACTGTAACGCACAAACGCTTGTCCACCACAACCGCAACACAACACGATCAACAAAGAACTCGAACATCACGATCTCCAAGATCATGAACACAACAGACTCCATACGAACACTATAAACGATTTCCAAATAACCTCGACTATGTCGAGTTGAGTATGATACCACCACAATAGCTACCTTGGTATTCTCGGTGTGGTTATCCAGAAAGATGGGCTCTGTGTGGACTTGGTTAAAGGTAGAGACCAAAGGAGAACAATCGTGTAAACGATTGAGCAAGTGGGAGATGACAAGGTCTATCGTATAGATGATGCCCAATCGTTTAACAAAAGCTATGCGATCGTTTAGCAAACGCTGCAAGATCGTTTAACTAATTGGCCAGCTGAGTGTCTATTGTATAGAAACATTCCACGATCATCTAGTCTCTCCAAGTTGTCGTTTAGTAAATCGTATTTACTTGACAACCTTTCCGTGAGTAATTTCCGAGAATGGAAATCTCAATTCAACATTACTAAATTTAGGAAAAACATTTTTTCTTTTATCTCACGGTTACCATGAAACTACCAATAACCTCCCACTCAATTGGTTATTAGAGAAAAAGAGATAATTATCCAATAATTAATATTATTATAAATATATATGATAACCAACTTACCATACTATATTTATAAACTATAGTTTTAATATTTCATCTCATGAAACATATAAACCATAACTCTTTTTCTATTCCATGGCACTTAATGTAAATCTCATTTACATTAATCATCCACTAAATGTATCTCATACATCACACCGATCATATCACATATAGTCGAATTACCTCTTGTCAATTTGAATATTTCAAATAAACACCAAGAACTGATCCTCAACTTGAATCCATTGAGCTACTAAGGGGACCTTATGGACCTGTAGCTCGAAGCTCTAACGGTACGTGAATAACTGACTAGATCCTTTAATCATGGGATCCGCCATCCATTAACTGCCAGACACTCTACTAAAGACTGACAACTGAACTCTCTTTACTACAGATATATTATTTGTCCATCTTAACCAATCAACAGTGTGATAACCCTTCACAGATCGCCCGTAAGTACGGCTGGGCCAATAACCGTTATGCCCCTGTAGTTACATTTAACTCCTTAAGTACCACTGATCCCTCTAATGAACATAAGTCATAGTCTTACTATGATTGAATCCTCTCTTCCAAAGAGAAGTTGTGGCCACTATGTTCAAGCCCCGGAATTAGCCCTTAAGGGAGCAATCTTCATAGTCTTACTATGATTGAATCCTCTCTTCCAAAGAGAAGTTGTGGCCACTATGTTCAAGCCTCGAAATTAGCTCTTAAGGGAGCAATCTATCTACTTACCTTTGCTTCGGGGAAGGAGTGAAATCCATCTTGTGTAACTGAGTTCCTAGCTCCCAAATCAGACAAGTCCCCAAAAAGGTAGGCATATTGAGTTGGCAATCTGGCCACTCTTACCCACACTAATCAAAGGACCGTCCTCAAAGGCAGGAGTTCCCAAAAAGCTCAGGATTGAGGTCATGTCACCTATGGTCGTTTAGGTGAGATGTAAGTCTCAAGTATCAACGGCGTTATATAAAGTGACTATTCATCTCGTGGTCCGGTCTTATACAAACTCTTTGTATAGGACACCTCCACTCACATGTCTCCACATGAATGGTCAGGATAAAAAATCTGTAGTAGTTCACAATAATTGTAAACCTCTACAAAACGGGTCGTATCAGTAGTATCACCAAGATCTAGTATCCCTCCTTGATCCTTATACTACAGATCTTTTTAGGTTATAACTTAAGGCATGATCCACTTGTGTATCTTATATACATGCTTAAGTTTACATACAATAACCATGAAGCTTTGTTTATTAGATATGAGTAAATGCCAGAATGAAATAACTCTTATTTTATTCATAACAATGTGTATAATTACAAACAACGAGACTGGGAGAATTAGGACACTAATTCCAACAATCTCCCACTTGTCCTAATACCTCGGGAGATTAATGTACAATACAAGACAAAAACATATACAATATACAATAAACTAGGGCATACCCCAGTATCATCTCCCACTTGCCCTAGACAAGATGCCACATGTCCTGCAGACCCAGAATCTCCAAGCGACCCTCGAACACTTTAGCCGTGAGAGTCTTTATAAAGGGATCAGCAACGTTGTGCTCCGATGCGATCTTCGTGACTATCACACCACCGCGATACACAATCTCCCTGATCAATTGGTGTTTTCGCCCTATATGCTTGCCCCGACGATGACTCGAGGTTCCTGATAACGGGTAGAAATATAGGATTGCGATGGTAAAAATATAGGATTGCGATGGTAAAAATATACAATATTGCGTCCAAAAGCATTAAGTTCACAAAATTGCGATCGCATGCGTCCATCGCATTAAAATAATTAACTTATGTATTTTATGCAGGAAAATGCATTGACGCAAGGCGGAAATGCGACCCAAAGAAATTAACATCCGAGTGCATTAAGAGATTGCGACCGCAAGGCTATACGATCGTTTGCGCTTGCAAAAATCTGCTTAAGAAGGTGGCCACGTAGAGCCGGCGCATCAAGGTGGGCGTATCTGGGTGAAAGCTTAATAAATCACGATGGGACATAAAGCTGATGACGGTCGATTCCGAATTAAGTTGACAAGCCGTTAATGACCCACTGTAGCAAGTACACTCAACTTTTCGATGACAAATATTCGGCGCATCAGACAAAGAATTAATGCCATCCCATCAGTGCAATCATATGAGAGAAAAAGCTCTTCACCTTGAAGCTCTATAAATACCGAAGGCCATCTTCATTGAAGGAGTTCGCTCAGTTTACAAAATTCACCATATAGATAGAACCTTGTTCGTAGTTTTTTTTTTTACTTAGAGGGTGGAAGCGAGTGAAGGGAGATTACACTGAGAGATCATCCTGGTGAACTCGAAAGAGTGCCGGGAAGTGTAGAAAATAGAGAGAGGGCCAACTCTTGCGGAAGCAAGAACATCTTTTGGGCAGAATAAAGATAACACAGTGTAAAAGCCTTGGGAAGCAAGATATTGCTACCAGGCTTTCTACCCTTATTTTTCATTGTCATTTTGTCCTATGAATCTATTTATAAAATGGAAATTGCATCTTTATATCTGTCCACTCTCTGTACATTACGCATGAGTAGCTAAATCTGTCGAATGGGTTGAGAAGCACGTAGCTAGCATAACTTGGGATCTTCACTTCATGCAATCATCTTGTATTATGTATGCGTCATTCGTCCTCTAGAGATATTCGGGAGGGTAGTATAAGGATAGAATCTAGGCTTGGAAAAGTCAATTAGAATCTAGGCTCGGGAGAGTCAGATTAGAACTGCATAATCAAGGGATATAAGCTTAGGAATAAGCTCTGTTTGCTATTAACGCATCACATGCATCCTATAGATAGGATATGATTGTATGTGGTCATCTTGTCCTTGTGTGCATCTTTCATCATCGCATAGGGAAGAAGTAGAGACTTAGGAATAAGCTCTATAGATATTATCGCATTCATCGCATGCGTCCTAAGATTAGGAGCTATCACATTTGCATTGGAAAATGAATTGTTGTCGCATGAGTGTAGTATTTTCGCATACCTTGAACGCATTCCCAGGAAACGCTAGCTAAAGACCTTCTCAACCCGTTCCTCCGCATACTAATTGTATCTGTCGCATAATTACTCTTTTCTTAAATCCGTCGCATACACTTTTATACCTTCAACAACAAACCAACCAACACCTTGATTTATTTGTTACCGCAAAGTAGTCGAAATTTACCATCGCATACTATTTTCCTTAGTCTCTGTGCTCGACCCTGGGCTTACCAGGCAACTCAGTAGGATTTATGCTTGGGTCTTGCTGAGAAAACTTGCATGCACAACGCATATCCCACCATCGCATTCTACACCATTATTTCATCGCATAAAATAACGTATTAGTTCCTTCAAATTTGCCACAACCCCACTGTTATCACAATAAAGAGTGATCGGTAAATCCATATTTGGAACAACTTCCAAATTTGTAAGGAATTTCCTCAGCCAAACAGCCATCTTAACTGCTTCATAAGTAGGTATGTATTCAGCTTCCATAGTGAAGTCCGCGATGCATCCTTGCTTGTTGCTTCGCTACACTACAACCCCTCCATTCAGAGTGAAAACTCACCCCGATGTCGATTTATGAGAATCTCTATCCGTCTGAAAGTCAGAGTCTGTATATCCTGTAAGGATCATATCCTTATCTCCATACACGTGCATGTAGTCCCTCGTTCTCCGAAGATACTCGAGGACCGTCTTGACCGCCGTCCAGTGATCAAATTCTAGATTGGACTGATACCAACTGACCAACCCTACTGCATAGCAAATGTTGAGTCTGGTACCCAATATTGCATACATTAAGCTTCCTACAGCTGAAGCATAGGGAATCTATCTCATATCTTCAACCTCTTGAGGTGTCTTTGGAAACTGATCCTTAGACAATACGATTCAATGCCTGAAGGGTAAAAAACTCCTCTTAGAATCCTACATCCTGTACCTGATCAACATTTAATTGATGTACGATGTCTAAGATAAGGCTAACCTCTTGTTCTTACGATCTCGAATGATCTAGATCCCTATAACGTACTATGCCTTACCCAAATCTTTCATTTGGAACTGGGCAACTAGCCACTTCTTAAGTCAGTCAGATACCTTACATTATTCCCAATGAGTAGGATATCATCCACATACAGTACTAGGAAAGCTACTGAGCTATTGTTGATCTTCTTGTAAACACAAGGCTCATCAACGTTCTGATCAAAGCCAAACGACTTAACCGCAGTGTCAAATCTAATGTTCCATGATCTAGACCCTTGTTTCAGCCCATAAATGGACCTATTAAGCTTGCAAACTTTTTGCTCTTGATCTGGAACTACGAACCCCTTTGGTTGAGTCATGTAGATAGTCTTCTCAAGATTACATTAAGAAAGGCAGTCTTGACGTCCATTTACCATATCTCATAATCATAAAATGTGGCTATAAACAGGAGTATCTTGATGACTTGAGCATGACAACAGGTGAGAAAGTTTCCTCATAGTCAACTCCCTCTACTTGCGTAAAACCCTTTGCCACGAGTCTAGCCTTAAAGGTTTGCACCTTTCCATCTACACCTCTCTTTCGCTTATAGATCCACTTATACCCTATAGGTCTTACCCCATCAGGCGAATCCACAAGCTCCCAGACGTTATTGAAATACATAGACTCCATCTCTTAGTCCATGGCTTTAATCCATTCATCCGTATCAACATCCTCCATTGCTTTCTTAAAATACAATGGATCCTCGACCCCATCATTAGAAATGATGTTCTAGGCTTCAGTCAAACCCATGTAGCGATCCGATGGGTTCATAACCCTTCCACTACGTCGAGGTAGTCTCAACTCTTAAGGTGGTTGACTTGATGCATCAACAACAACAACTCTTGTTGATTTATCGACCTGTTCAACAACTCTTGTTGAACCCTCAGCAGTCTCAGTCTCACTAGAAATCTCATGCGTATTTTAAAGAGAGTGAACAAATGTAGAAATGAAAGTTCCATCTAAATATGAAATCGAAGTACAGAATGACAATGTGAAATAAAGATAAAGAGCCTGGTAGCAATTTCTTGCTTCCCAAGGCTTTTACACTATTCTTCTCTACTCTGCTCAAAAGATATTCTTACTCTCGTAAGAGTCGGCCCTCTCTTTGTTTTCTACGCTCCCTGGCACTCTCTCAAACTGACTAGGATAATCTCCCGGCGTCTTTTCCCTTTTCTTGCTTCTAAGTATAAGAAACTAAGAACAAGGCTAACTATCGTTTATATGGTGAACTCTCTAAACTGAGAGAACTCCTTCAATGAAGGTGACATTTCGTATTTAAGAGCTTCAAGGTGAAAAACTTTTTCTCTCGAATGATTGCACTGATGGGATGTCATTAATTCTCTGTCTGATCCGCCGAATATTTGTCATCGAAAAGTTGAGTATACTTGCTACAATGTGACGTTACGGCTTGTCAACTTAATTCGGAATCGACCGTCATCAGATTTCTTTCCCATCGTGATTTATTAAGCTTTCACCTTGATGCACCGGCTTTATACGGCCACCTTCTTGAGTAGATTTTTGTGAGCGTATATGATCGTATAGCCTTGCAGTCGCAATCTCTTAATGCGCTCAAACGTTAATTTCTTCGGATCACATTTCTGCCTTGGCCAACGTATTTTCTGCACAAAATACATAAGTTAACTGTTTTTAATGCAATGGACGCATGCGATAGCAATATTATAAACTTAACGCTTTTGGACGCAATTTCATATATTTTTACCATCACTATCCTTCATTGTTTTATAACTTTGTGCTGTAATAACGTGCATTTCTACCCGTTATCACATCTATGCAATCGAACAACCAACGTTACGCAATAGAGTAAACAATTTACTCTCGTTTAGTAAATACTACACGATCGTTTAGTTAAATCCCAATGATCGTTTACCTGAGGCTACACGACATGACCAACTCTTGGTCTTCTTCTTCCCTGAGAACTGCTTCTCCATTCTTATAAACTTCATTACGAATAACTTGACTAACTCAAACACTTTGAATTACATACTCGATTGCATGTTAATTATGCCTAAAAACCCATGGGCCCTTACAAATTAACACTTTGTAATTTAAATAAAAATTTAAACAGAGGCAAATAAACCCAAAAACATTCATCAACGCCATCCACAAACGCATTTGAAAATTAAACGAAATGTAGAAAACCCACCACGGCTATAAAAGAAGTTCAAAACAGAAGTGAAGTTTGGAATATCAGAACCACCTGGCACTGAAACCAATTGAAGAAAATCGAACATGAAGATTTCCATTAGCAACGTAATGATCATTCCAAATTTCAACCGTATATGAACATTCACAATTACAGTACACAAACGGAAACAAGCGGTCATGCACAAAACAAAATTACAACATACTTTTTACTATGATCAAGGGAAAGAATACACATACCCAATCTCCGTTGATCAAGAACGCTCGAATAGACTCCAAGACTGTAACGCACAAACGCTCGTCCACCACGATCGCAACACAACACGATCAACAAAGAACTCCAACACTGCGATCTCCAAGATCACGAACACAGCAGACTCCACACGAACACCACGAACGACTTCTAAATAACCTCGACTATGTCGAGTTGAGTATGATATCACCACAATGGCTACCATGGTATTCTCAGTGTGAGAATCCAGAAGTGTGGGCTTGTGTGGACTTGGTTAAAGGCAGAGATCGAAGGAGAACAATCATGTAAACGATTGAGTAAGTGGGAGATGACAAGGTCTATCGTATAGATGATGCCCAATCGTTTAACAAAAGCTATGCGATCGTTGAGCAAATGCTGCAAGATCGTTTAGCTAATCAACCAGCTGAGTGTCTATTGTATAGAAACACTCCACGATCGTCTAGTCTCTCCAAGTTGTCGTTTAGTAAATCTTATTTACTTGACAACCTTTCCTTGAGTAATTTCTGAGAATGGAAATCCCATTTCAACATTACTAAATTTAGGAAAAACATTTTTCATTTTATCTCACGGTTACCATGAAACTACCAATAACCTCCCATTCAATTGATTATTAAAGAAAAAGAGATAATTATCCAATAATTAATATTATTATAAATGTATACGATAACCCACTTACCATACTATATTTATAACCTATAGTTTTAATATTTTATCTCATGAAACATATAAACCATAACTCTTTTTCTATTCCATGGCACTTAATGTAAATCTTATTTACATGAATCCTCCACTGGATGTATCTCATACATCACACCGATCATATCATATATAGTCGAATTTCCTTTGTCAATTTGAACATTTCAAATAAACACCAAGAACTGATCCTCAATTTGAATTCATTAAGCTACCAAGGGGACCTTATGAACCTGTAGCTCGAAGCTCCAACGGTACATGAATAACTGACTAAACCCTTTAGTCACGGGATCCACTATTCGTTAACTACTAGACACTCCACTAAAGACCGACAGTTAAACTCTCTGATAACTTATAGAAATACAAGTTATTTATACTGCCTTATCTAGATATTGCGGCCAAAAGATAGTGAATATGCGTCAATTGTATGAAAATTAGCTTCGAAATACAATAATTATGAATTATCGCAATTACACCCACTAACATCTTTAAGATGGAAGAAAGGGAGATTTTACTTTGTTTTGTAGGAAACCAAGTCACCGCTTGCGCTAAAGGGTCAAGAAGAACTGATCAATGCATCTCTGTCACATTGCACTCGTCAATCAACAATGAAGAGATGATTAACGCAATGACAGCGCAATGCGATAGTCGATCCAGAGCTGACTTTCAACCGCTTGCGATAGTAAAAACAAACACCATATGCGAACACTCGATCGAAAGATGCAGCTGAGCAACACAAAAGCAGAGGATTGAGACACGTGTACAACTAACGGTTGTGCAGAATTGACGGTCTGATTGCATAACAGAAGGAATAATATCCTTCCATCTTCGGAATTTCCATAACAACAAGTGGGGACCCCAAGGCCGGAGTCAAAGATCCTCACCTATAAATACCACATAGATTTCAGAGAAACATATGCTACTGGATACGGGGCTAATTGCTGCTAAAGTGTTGAGAGAAAAGGCTGAGCTGGGTGCTTAACTGAAGAAATCCAGAAAAAAACGAGACAAGGCCGAAAGGTAAGTCTCAGTTCTATTCTGCCGAATACCCGCCGTGAAGCTCTGTGCTGAGAACCCTGCTACCAGTTGAGCAAGCCCGAGAGGGAAGCTCATCCATCCATCTGATCCTTCCAATCCGGCAAGCAAATCTCCAGCCTAATCGGCTTGTTTGTATCTGTTCTATCTCTTTTCATTATTGTATTTCACTTTCTTTATTTCACTGTTTCTACTCGTGCTCTAAAGATATTCTTGCTCTCGCGAGAGTCGGCCCGCTCTCTGCTCTTACGGCCTAAGGTTCTCTCTCGAGCTGCTCTGGGCGATCTCTGACGTCACCACTCTTCTCTTGCTCTGTCGTAAAATGGAAAAGAAAACTATGAATGGAAGCACTGGTGAACTCGTTAACTGATCAACCCCTTTTCTGAAGATTGCACTTGGTATTTATAGGGCATCAAAGGTGAAAGGCGGCTTCTCTCTCCCGATTGTACAGATGGGACAGCTTTAATTCCTGATTGATGCGCTGGATAATTGATACCGATAAAGCTGAATGTACTTTGTGACCATTATAGGTTGTCAACTTAATTTGGATCCGACTGTCATTAGCTTTCTGTCCCATCGTTCTTAATTATCCTTTCACTTGGATGCGCCACCATGTTGCGCTGACCAAGTTGCGATGATTCTTCTTGGGCAAATGTTTGCGAGCACGATCAACGCAAAGTCTTATGGTGAAGTGCACTCGACCAATGTATTCCTGTGATCGCACTCTCTACATTGCGTTAGCGCATATTCTGTACAAAAATGTAAAGATCAACTGCTCTAATGCGTTGGATGCATGCAACCGCAATGTTATAGAATTTATACTTAATGGACGCAATTTAACATATTTCATCAACACAATCCAACATTGTTTAAGAACTTAGTACAATGTTAACGTGCATTTCTCCCCGTTATCACACCCCCAAATTTAAACAATGTTTGTCCTTAAGCATAAGCTAAAGATTCCTTTAGCAAGTTAACCGCAAAGTTTTCTTCTCTAGATTTCTCAAGGATACTTCATTCAAATCATATATACCAGAATTTTCTTAAGTCTTATTCAAGTCTCTTCTTAAAATATTTCTAAGAATTAGGGATTGCAAGCTTAACTTTCAAAAGAACTTTACTAAATTCTGGAACATCACATGATTTATTTTAAAAGAAAATTTTCTTCTAGGGTGTCAAATGATTTTATCCTTGCACAAAAAATTTCTTCATTGCTATTTTTTTTCTAACCTTGCGTTGACCCGAGTGCCTTGCCTTCGTTTTGGCCTGCCCCTATGTGTGTCATGCAGACATCCAACTATGATCAATGCACTCTTTCTCAGACTAAACTCATACCGATTTGGCAGTGGAGTCGCGGTCATTGTTTTATGCATTGATCTTGGTGACTTACTTTTGTTTTGGCTTGCCCCCACGTGTGTCATGCGGACATCCAACTATGGATAAGTGCCTTTCACAACTTAACTCTTATCAACAAGTGTTTCCCATTGCATTGACAGTGGAGTTGTTATTCTCAAAAATATTTTTTTTTAGAAAATAGCGAGGTCAAAAATAAATACCTCACCCCCAAATTTAAAATGCGGCAATGTCCTCATTGCCAAAAGAAATTAAAATAGGTCATGCAATGGTCATAGAATGCTTGTAAAGAGAGTTTGAAAGAAAGCTAGCAAACCCCTAACTTCTAGAAATATTTCATGAGGTGACTATTTTAAGACTATGTTGTCTCTAGTGTATACGAAAGAAATAGAAGTATATTTATCATCATTGAAATCATACTTGGATAAGAAACAGAATACGATAACTCACTAAATTTATCTATGGCAAATGATTGTGGTGATTAAAGAGGATGCGGTGATGAAATTTTGAAAACTAAAATGCAATGTGATAACACAAAATAGGAAATAAAGCTAAGAAAGAGTACATCCCCAAATTTTGCGTTGTCGCCCGCATTGTATTGACGCATCCATCTTTGTGGCGATCACTCTTCATTGGGTTGCGGTGATGGAATAAGATGATTGCTACTTCGCATAGCATTTCTACAATCCAGCGCCTCGATCGTTGTAAGAAAAACAAAGAGAGGGTCAAATTATTTTAAACAAAATAAAAAAATTCTTTATCGCAATTTTTTTTATAGAAACGATAGTGAAAATTGAAAAGATAGTGAAAATTCCGAGTAATGGAGAGAAGAGTTGAAGACTTGAGGTTTCCCAAAAAATGCGTCCCTGATAAGTTGCGATCATCTGATAATGTAGAGACCACCTACTTCTTTCTTCATTCAAAGTTTCTTAGTTCCATGGAGTCGACTTGACGATGCCAATCTTCTCCATGGTATGCCTTTACTCACTACCCATTGACTTTGAATATGTTGGTTCCATCGTCATTTGATAATTCCACCGCGCCATGCGAAAGTACTTATCGAATTATGAACGGTCCGGACCAACGTGACTTTAGCTTTCCCGGGAAGAGTCGCAGACGTGAATTGAAAAGCAAGACTTTCTGCCCGACTTGGAGGTTCTTACCGCATATGCATTTCTCATGCCAGCTCTTGGTGCGCTCTTTATAAATTTTCGCATTTTCATATGCGTTGTTCCTCCATTTTTCTAGCTCGACCAGTTGCATTTTCCGTGCTTCCCCTGCTTTCTTCAAATCAAAATTCAGTTTTCTGACCGCCCACAATGCTTTATACTCCAGCTTCAAAGGCAAATGACACGCCCTGCCGAATACCAATGCATAGGGGGACATACCTTTAGGTGTTTTAAATGCGGTCCGGTATGCCCACAACGCATCGTCAAGCTTTGTTGCCCAGTCCTTCTGTGAAGGCTTTACTACCTACTCAAGTATCAATTTAATTTCTCGATTGGACACTTCAGCTTGACCATTCGTTTACGGATGGTATGCGGTGGCCACTTTGTGGAGTATATTGTGATTAACAAAGTATGATCCTTCATCACTTATGATGGCATGGGGAGTGCCAAAACATGTGAAAATATTTCTTTTGAGGAACTGGGAGACTAACGCCACATCACTTGCGGCACATGCTGTTGCCTCTACCCACTTAGAGACATAATCGACGACCAATAAAATATAGTGCTTCCATGCGAAGGAGGGAATGGCTCCATGAAATCAATCCCCCATACGTCGAATAATTCTAGCTCCAAGATAGTGTTCATTGGCATTGCGTTCTTCCATGAAATGTTGTCGGTGCGTTGACACCGATCACATTTCATTGCGTAGTCGGCAGCATCCTTAAACAATGAAGGCCAAAAGAATCCACTTTGCAAAACCTTGGCTATAGTGCGTTGCCCTCCAAAGTGCCCTCCATATGGCGAATCGTGGCACTGTGACAATATACACTGTTGAGCAGCATTTGGTACGCATAATCGAATGATTTGGTCTGCAACTCTTTTATATAGATTTGGCTCATCCCAATAATAATGTTTGCATTCATGCTTGAGCTTTCTCTATTGATGGTAGGTGTAATCTTCAGGGAATTGTTCACAAACCAAATAATTTTCTGCATACCAGGGCAATTCTTCTATGTTGAACAGTTGCTCGTCAGGAAACATGGCACTCACTTCAGATTCATTGCGATCAACCTGGGGATTTTCCAATCTGGACAAGTGATCCGCAACTTGATTCTCTATCCCCTTCCGATCAATTATCTCAATACCAAATTCTTTGCGTCCTTCTTTGTCATTAAGTATAGCCACATTCGCTTCAAGCGTTAAGCTGTGAGGCGACAATATCTTGACCCCTTTTGCTGAAGTGGTCCATTTTGTGCCAGGTAGTACGACCACTTTCAGCATTTCCTTCAGCTCTTCAGGTGTTGGAGCTACTATGATGCTATTACCTTTGGCGTTATAAATATCTTCCAAATTATACAAATGGTTAATTTTCTTGATATCGAATCCAATTGTCACTTTTCTAACATCTGCTCGGTAGTGATTTTTATGAGGCTTCCCTTCATAGAATGTGGTCACTACAGATGGATTGATCATCCCAGGCCCCTTGCAGAAATCTCTCCATCCCAACCATCGATTGTGTCAGTGATGAAGGGAGGCAACAGAGCATTCTCAGGGTAGAAGCCCTCCTAAATCAGGATTGGAGGCCTCTTCTTAGGAGCTCTCTATTCTTCTGTCGTTGGCTTCTTGCTCTTGTCTTCTTTTCCCGATGCACGTTTTGGCGCAACTTCCTCCTTTGAAGTGCCACTTGCTTCTGTTTTCTTTTCCTTCTCCTCTTCTTCTCTCGACAATTTATTATCTTCTTGAATTTTCTATAAATGGCGCTTTATGCACTGAGCCTTCTCCTTCCAAGCCTTCTTCTCCTCATCCCTCTCCTCGTGCAATTCTTTCTCAAACTTAATTGTGGCACGGTCTGCACTGTTTAATGACTTATCGTGTAATTCAAGCTCTTCATTGCGTAATTCATGGTGAAGTTTCGTTGCAACAATAAGAACTGTTGCTTCCTTCCTTATCTCACTAAGGTCCTCTCTTACTTTTTTCGGCCTTGCTTTTGAATTTCTCTGCCAATGCTTCTGTTGATGAAACAGGGATAACCACTTCATCGTTTTTCCTTTTTTCTCCCCTCGCGTTCTTCCTCAACAGGGGCTCCTCTTCTACATCAATCACGTCCCCTCGTCTCGCTTTCGTCTTGTTGTTTTGTTTATTCACCTTTTTCTCTTTGAATGAAGCAAATATTCTTTCCAAAAGCCCTTCCTTGACACTAATTGGGCTAGGCACATTAGATGCCAGTGTCTCAGAGCCACTCATCACATGGCCAGAACTATGTGGAGACGTTTGAGCACCAACCTTCTCCTTGCTTATATGGTTCACAATTTCATTGTCTAAGGATTCGAGCGGATTCAAAATTTTCAAAATATCTCCGTAAACTTCTCGCTCATCTCGTCGCTTTGCTTCTTTGGTGTTGGAAACAATTGGTTGTAGACGATCGTGAGGCGATGAAGAGCACGATAGCGTTGGCGCAGGCTGGAGGAGAACAAGGCTGAGCGAGGAGATGCCATCGTGGGTGGTGGTGCATAAATCGATGCGAAGGCGATCGGGAAGGCAATAGGTTACACATTTGAAAAGGGAGCAACCACTTCGTAGGAAGTGGAGAGAGTGGAGGCACGGGCAGAGGAATGTGTGCTTTGATGAACCATAGGGGTGAAGTGAGCTCGGGATTTAAGAAGAAATTGGCTGGCCAGAGGGGTTTAGGTTCCTGGAAAGCACAAAACTTAGGAAAATTCAAAATTTCAGAGAGCTAGGGTTTAAATGAAGCATAAGAAGCCTTGGGAGGCCAAAGGGGAAAGGTTTAAAGATCAATTCGGATTGGCTCTAGTTCGTCGATACTTCCACATATTACGGGTAATGTAGGAGAGTATTTATATCATTTGTGGGTGCGGCTAACTCTCCGCCACTTTACCATATTCCGAATTCAATGCTTCAAGCTCCTACTCATAGCCGCTCTATGTACTAATTCCAAGCGAGCCCATATCCTTGCTTTTCGATCAATCTCTAATTCTAATCCCCTACAGTATCGTCACCGCAGTAGAGTTTAACCACCAAGCCTTGTGATTAGAAATCAAATTTCCGCTCAAATACGACTAATAGACAAACAAAGATTGAATGCACGGGGGAGTCGCGGCTGATCTACCTCATGGATGGATAGATAAATGTTTGGATTTCTGCGATAGAAAGAATTACAATGCCCATTCCGCCTAAAATAAATAGACACATGAGTGGGAGAGGAAACAAACGGCCACGCTCAAGATTCAAGGCAATTATGATGCACACGTAATAAATGAGATCTGATGGAATGTCAGGCGGTGCGTCTCTTCAGTACCCTAACAACAGGCTGACGTATGGTTCCCTTACTTGCGATGAGCTTGATTGGGATGCGTTGGGATAATCCCTATGCACCACCAGACTCATCGCATAAAAACCCTAAACTCCCTCATATTTTGTCCCCATTGTTCAACAATCATTGATCACAAATGCAAAAGAAAGAAGAAAATCATAAAATTACCAAAGATTTAAATAACAAGAGCATAAAAGAAAGGATACAAAAAAAAAAAGGATATGATGTCCCTGAAAAAGATTTCATCGCTTCTTGGCACAAGGACTCTATGTGTTTCATCACTCAGGTTTTCCCAAGTCAATAAAGGTAATTTCACAGTTGAAATCGCTTCCATAGTAGGGTTTTATCTTTTGGCCATTCACCTTAAATGCGTTGGTACCATCTTCATTTATCAGCTCCATCACTCCATATGGGTAGATTTCCTTAATGATAAAAGGTCCTAACCAACGTGACTTCAATTTCTCTGGAAACAAACACAATCTTGAGTTAAAAAGTAATACATTTTGACCGATTTCAAAATTTCTCTTACAGATGCGTTGGTCGTGCCAACACTTTGTACACTCCTTATAAATTTTGGCATTTTCATACGCCTGCAATCTCCACTCGTCTAATTCCAGCAACTGTAGTTTCCTTGCCTCTCTTGCAACTTTCATATTGAAATTGAGTTTCTTTGTGGCCTAAAATGCTTTATGTTCAAGTTCTAATGGTAAATGACATGCTTTCCCAAAGACCAACGCATATGAGAACATTCCTATAGGTGTTTTAAATGTAGTACAGTATGCCCATAATGCTTCGTCTAACTTGAGTGCCCAATCTATGCTTGTCGAGTTGACAACTTTCTCAAGTATTGTCTTAATTTCCCTGTGGGGGCACTTTAACTTGACCATTTGTCTGGGGATGGTAATGTGTGGCGATTTTGTGATGAACATTATATTTGATCAGTAGTTTACTGATGATGCAATTGATGAAGTGAGTAACTTCATCGCTTATAATAACACGAGGAGTGCCAAAGCGGGTAAATATGTTCTTCTGTAGGAACTTTGAAACAGTGGTTGCATCATTTGAGGCACATGAAATTGCCTTCGCCCATTTTGACACATAGTTGACAGCCACCAGGATGTAATTGTTGCTGTTAGAGGGTGGAAATGGTTCCATAATATCAATTCCCTATACATCGAATAGCTTGACCTCCAGAATAACGTTAAGAGACATTTCATTCCTTTCAGAGATGTTTCTTGTGCATTGGCACTTATCGCACTTCATGACATACTCTTGGGCATTCTTGAACAAGGTGGGCCAGTAATACCCACTTTGTAGTACTTTTGCGGTCGTGTGTTGGCTCCCAAAGTGGCCACCGTAGGGCGACTCATGGCATTGGTAGAGAATACAATGAAATGTCGTTTCGAGGACACATTGTCTAAAAATGTGATCAAGGCCTCTTTTACACAGATTGGGCTCATCTCAGTAATATAACTGCAATCATGTATGAGCCTCTCTTTTGTTGTGATGTATAATCTTCAGGGAATTGTTTGCAGACCAAAAAGTTGACAATGTCTGCAAACCAGGGCAAATATTCGTCAATTTCAATATCGGTTCATTAGGAAAGAAAGCATTTATAGCAGGCTAGGTGCAATCGGCTTCATGACTTTCAAGTCGCGATAGATGATTCGCGACTTTGTTTTCTGATCCTTTTCGATCAACAATCTCAGTATCAAACTCTTGCAGAAGAAATACTCATCTTATCAACCTTGGCTTGGCATCTTTCTTCGTCTTCAGATATTTAATTACTGAATGGTCTGTGTGAATAATGACTTTTGACCCTAATAAGTAAGGTCTGAATTTCACCATGGCAAAGACCACCGCAAGCAACTCATTTTCAATTGTGGTGTAATTTTCTTGAGTGTTATTAAGAGTTTTGCTTGCATAGGCGATAGGGTGCAAAATTTTATCGATGCGCTAAACTAAGACTGCTCCCATCGCATAGTCACTAGCATCGCATATTAATTTGAATGGCTTCGTCCAGTCAGGTGTGATCAGAATGAGCACTGTGACTAGCAAATTTTTTAGTTTTTTTAATGTGTTCAGACAGTTCAAGTCAAAATCAAAAGGTCTATCCATTTCTAACAATAGATTCAACCATGTAGCAATTTTTTAGAAATCCTTTACAAATATTTGGTAGAAACCGATGTGCCTCAGAAAGCTTCTTAAGGTTTTAACATTGATTGGCAGTGGTAACTTTTCGGTGGCATCGATCTTCTCTTTGTCAACTTCTAGTCCTGACTTGGACACTTGATGCCCAAGTACTATTTCCTCAGTTACCCTGAAGCGGAACTTTTCCCAGTTCAAAACTAAGTTTGTGTCCTCGTATTTTTTTAGAATTTTCTTGCGATTTTCCAAACATATTTCGTATGTCCTGCCGTATACCGAGAAATCGTCCATAAATATTTCAATGATCTTTGAGATATTTCAAAAAGATGGCTATAATACACCTTTGAAAGGTGCTGGGAGCATTGCACAGCCCAAATGGCATGCGCCGAAAGGCGAATGTCCCATAAGGGTATGTGAAGGTTATCTTCTTCTGGTCTTCTGGTGCGATCATTATCTGGTTGTACCCTGTGTAACCATCCAAGAAGCAAAAGTAATCATTCCATGCTAATCTGTCTAACATTTGATCAATGAACGAATAAGGAAAGTGATCTTTTTTTGTTGTCGCATTAAGCTTCTGATTGTCCATGCATATCCCCCATCTAGTGACTGTATGCATGGGTATCAACTTGTTGTTCTTGTTGGGTAGAACAGTCATTCTGCCCTTTTTCGGGACGCACTGCACTGGGCTGGCCCATGTGCTATCTGAAACTGGGATAATGATACATGCATCCAACCACTTGATAATTTCCTTTTTTACCATTTCCTTCATCGCAGGGTTCAACCTGCATTACGGTTCTACGGATCCTCTTTATGGTTCGACGGTTTAACCTGCATGCAATAAGATGGACTACATTTGATGTCAAGAAAAATCCATCCAATTGCCTTGATATACTTCTTCAAGACTTTTAATAAGTTTGCTTCTTTCTGTTCTGGGAGTAAGGCTGAGATAATAACTGGCAGGATCTCATCTTGTCCAAGTAATGCGTATTTAAGGTGAGTAGGCGAGGCCTTTAAATCCAACATCGGTGATTGTTCAAGTCGTGGTGCACAATACAAATACACTTTAGATAGAGAATAGGGAAAGGGATTCAAGTCATGCTGCACAATTTCTTGTTTCCCTCGGCTTCCTCCATGACTACTTCACTATAAGTATTGAAAGATGGAGTTCCTCTTCTACTCCCACAGGAAACCAAAGCTCTCATTAAGGTTTTTGAATGGATGTAAGAGAAAGGGCTCCATTTACAGAATTTGTACTCTTGACTCTTCTCTTAGCCGATTCTCCTTTGCATGGAAATTTCATGGCTATTTATAGATGACGAGGATAGCGTTTCTTCTCTTACTTATGATTGTGTTGATAAGGTACATTAAATTCCATACCTTGATGTGTCGTCTGCTGCGCGTTAGAAGTTCATTGGCTCTACAGTGAAGCTTTTCTATTAGCCACCAACACGATATTTGATTTGACCTCCACCGCCCAAGTGTTGCGCCATGTCTCATCGCTTGGAGTCACCAACTCGTATAGTTATGTGATCATGTGCAAGCATTGAGATTTCTCCTTCGATCGCATCATTAGTCATTCTGCACTTAAACAAAATGATTTAACTTTAAAATAGAAAGATTAGGCATTCAGTGTGGCAATTGTATGCTGCAATTATTTTTATGAATTTTCTTTATCAAATTGTCACATTTTTAAAGCTTTTTCCTAATAGTTTTAGATAAAAGAGGTAAAATAACTTGTATTTCTATAAGTTATCACACCCCCAAATTTAAAACAATGTTTGTCCTCAAGCATATACTTAGGACTCTTAGCAAATCCGATCACTTTGTTACATCTCTTAGACCTGTCAAAGTGCTCAACTTATTTTGCTAGACCAAAGCTTTCTTGAGTTTACACTTCTCCCTATGAAAATATTTCTAATCTTAAGATGCTACAAGCTTTATTCTTTAAAAGTTCCTTACTCATTCCCAAAGCTGTCTTATATTTCACTTTTCAGAAATGTGTTTTGGTTTGAGATTTTTTCAAATAGAATAAAATTCTCCTTGATATATTCATTAGGTTTGATCTTGCGCTGATCCGAGTGTCTCACCTTTGTTTTGGCTTGCCCTCACGGGTGTCATGCGGACATCCAACTACGAGTAAGATGCTTTTTCAGTCTTAACTCATACCTTGTAATTTGATATGGCAAAGGAGTTGTAATCAATTATTTCTTGCGCTAATCATGGTTCCTACCTTTGTCTTGGCTTTTCCCCCATGGGTGCCATGCGGACATCTAACTATGAGCAAGATCCGATCACAACGCTTTTTTTTTAATTGAATGAAATCAAGGAGATTAGGGCTTTTAAGAACTAGAATTAAATGCTTTTCACTCAAACATCCCACCCCCAAATTTAGAGAGCAGCAAGGTCCTCATTGCTGAAAATTGAATTATGCGATGGAGTCAGAAAGATTTTGCAAAAGAGGTTTGAAGTAAAGCTTGCATGCATACTAAATCCTAAAAATGTTTCCTAGGGCAAAATCCTAAAACTTAATACTAACATTAATTGAGGTACTAATGTGTTGATACAAGATATCATCATTGATGTCATTATTAAAACGCAACAAAAAAATTGAACAACTTAGGCGATCAAAAGTATAGGCAAGATACAAACAGAAAGGAAAGGCAAAGAAAAGTAGGCAATTGAATAATAAATTTAGACTTTAATTGATAATGTGATGTGATAGTACAAAGGAGAAGAAAAACGTAGAAGAAAACACCCCCAAATTTGGCAATGGTCACCTTCCGCTTTTTCCATTAAGTTGTCTATCTGAGTTGCTTTAGGTTTGATTCCTTTCTTAAGCTAGTTTTTGTTCAAATACAAGAGTTGACAGATAGAGAAAGACTACTATTGGTGTCTACCACGAAAAGATACTGATAGTATCACATCCTATCTAAATATTAAGTTTTTTAAGATTCTTACTTTCTATCACGTGATTGCAGGTAGATGAAGTTGATGAAGACGCTGAAATTGAAATAGAAAAGGAAGGAGATGAAATGGAAGAAGATGCTGAAATTGATAAAGAAGAAGAAGTAAAAGATGAAAAAGAAAAGAATCAAAGAAGAAGAAAAATATCAAAACATAGAAATGAGAAAAAGGTAAATATCATTGTCTATATACATGATGATAGACAATTATAATAGTCTATCATTCAATGTTCTTCTTATGAACTGCAATATTTTCTTGTAGAAAATAAATGAAGATGAGCAAATTTAGAAAGAGAAGGAAGATGAAGAGCAAAAGAAAGTAGATCATGAGAAAGTAGAAGAAGACTAAGAGAAAGTTGATGAAGATCAAGTAGAAGAGGAGCAAAATGAGAAGGAAAAGGTTCAAAAGAGCACAATGAGGAGGAAGATACTGATAAGGAAGATAATGAAGAGATTCTTTTTCAGAAGAAGAGACCAAACAGAAACCAGAAGCAAAAGCAAGTTGTTAAAGAAGAAACTGATAGTGAAGAGGATGCAGATGAAAAGATTCAAATAAAAGGAACAAAGAGAAAACGGAAGGGAAAGCAGCAGGAGCAGAAGAAGCGTAAAAAGTTTAGACCAAATGAGCTAAAAGACACACTTTCAAAAGGAAAGACCAAAGAGACAGCGAAAACCAACCAAAAAAGCATTAGACAATCAAAAAAAGAAAAATGTCTCTTCAAAAAAGAAACCTGAAAGAAAGAAACCTGAGAAGAAGAACGAAGTACAACCTCGAACTTCAACTCAAGAATATGTGAAATTGATGACGAACACTACTCCAAGCTTCAGCTTGAACATTTCTCAAGCTCAATCTCAATCTCAGTCTCAATCTTGATTATAGAATTACTTTATCCAGTTTGTAAAGCTTCAAGTTGAATATTTCTTTGTACTTGGTTTTCTACTTTATACAGTTCGTAAGTTTGTTTCTACTTATTGACAACCAACTACTCTTGGAATTTAAAAATTACAATGTTTTGTTCATTGTGTTGTTGTGCATCAATGTTTATTTAATAATGTACTTGTTGGTACATAGTTGTCTATCTGAGTCTATCATTGATACATGGTGATAGACTACTATCATTATCTACCTTAGGAGTTGTAGCAACTATAGAAAAACTTTAATATCAATACATACTTGTCTACTTCGAATTGAGATAGACAAAGATAGACAGAGATAAAGTACTATCAGTGTCTATCTGAGATAGACAGTGATAGACTTGAATGAATGGATTTTTAAAGGATGGGTGACTTCAATGAATGCTAGAGTTCTATCATTTAAGGATTTGACTTGGAATAGGGGGGACGTAGTTGCAATGAATGCATGATGTACAATTGGGAAAACAATCATGGTCTAGATTTGTATTCCTCTATGAAGTATTTTAAGATATCAAATTTTATTAAGTTTAGATTTATAGCATATATTTCATTGGCCACACATAAGAAATGAACTCATGATAAAAAAAAAATGGAAAAAAGAGTTCAAACAAAAAATGTTGCAACATAAATTATGTCTTAAAATGTAGAAATAAAATCAAATAAAAACATATGGTCAAATATGCTGCCCAATTCCATTTCATATCACAACGCCATGTAATCTTTCATTAAGTTGAGAAAATAGATGAAAAAATAGAATCTTGCATTTTAGATATTTGACCATTCGCCCTCTCAGAGATGTTGCTCGTCCGCAAGTCATATTGTGATTAAAGCGGTTGACATGAATATGACTCACATTTGTTGCAGTACAATTGGACATAGTTTCTTATCTATTTTATAACAAGTTGTTTAACAATTCTCGATTGATGATTCCTCTATGAAGTATTTTAAGGCATCAAATTTTATTTTGTTTTGTTTATAGCAAATATTTCATTTGTCAAGAAATGAACTTGTAATATAAAAATAAATGTTGCAACTAGAACAATGGGTTAAAATGCAGAGATAAAATAAAATAGAAACAATTTAGTTAAACATGTAAACAAATTTTATTTTTGTCACGACAGTATATAACCCTCCATTACATTGAAAAAATAGTAGAGATGAGGTTAAAACAAAGAAGAATGCAAGATTTAAAATATTGTTGGTAGATACTCTAATTGTTGTCTCTACTTAGAGTCGCCGTGCAATTATTAACCACATGTTGCTTAAAGCACCCATTATTGATTTAGCTCACTTGCGTTGCAATACCATAAGACATCATTTTTCTTGCATGTTTTACAACAAGCCATCTTGCAATCTTCACTTTCCCATTCTTCTATAAAATATTTTAAAACATCCATGTGATGTTCTATTAAGTCGAGAAAACGGGATACGTGAAGTTAAAACAAAGTAGATACAACAATCAACTTAGAGTTGACGTGTAACTATCAGTCACATGCTACATAAGGCAGCTAATAAAGATACGAATCACCTTTGTTGCAATATCATAAGGCATATTTTTTCTTACTCATTCCTCTGTGAGGTATTTTAAGACATCCATGTAAGTTTTTGTTAGTTGAGAAGATAGAAAAGAGGAGGTTAAAACCAAAACAAATGCACGTTTTAGAAACTCGTTGGTGGGTAGTTTGATTATTGTACATGCTTAGAGTCGTCGTGCAACTATCAGCCACGTAGTACTTCAGGTAACTAATATCGATATTGTAACGACCCGAGTTCAGGAGGGGTACATGAACAAACTGATATCACATCCGAATGAGAGGGATCATGAGGACATGAAAGTATGGCTAAGAAAGGCTTAAAAGAATTGAAAGTTACTACCTATATGAACAAGGTGTACCTTCCTTTTCGGTGGCTCAATCATAAAAACTCCAAAGTTAAACATGCCTAGCTTGGAGCAATCCTATGTTGGGTGACCTCCTGGAAATCTAAATTTTTGTTTGTTTTGATTTATAGTAAACATTTCATCTACCATGTGAAAAAAAAAAAACTTCTAATACAAAAATAAAAAGAAAAAAAAGCTATAAATAGAAAATGTTGAAAATGGAATAATGTCTTAAATTGTATAAATAAAATGTAATATGAATTTTGAGTTAAATATGTAGGAATTTAATGTTTAAACGCATTGTAGACTACGTCCATCGACTTGCATCCACAACTACATCTAATGTTTAAACACATTGCAGACTACATAAAACTCACGGTTTCGATTATCAGAACAACCTGATACCTCAGTACTTGATTGTTTAGAGAGAACAAGTGACTATCGTATAGCAAACTCGTTGCACGATCGTTTATGCTCTCAAGCGATCGTATAGCTATATATTTTGTGCATTAGACTATCAATCACTTAATGATCGCATAGTGAAAAAATAAAAATGATTTTCATTTTATCCATCAGTTACCATAACTGATCACAACTTTCCACTAAGTTGGTTATTGGGAGAAAAAATTGAAACCAGTTATCCCATAACTGATTTAATTACAAATAAATAATATATTCATAACCTATAGTTTTAATATCACATCTCATGCAATATAAACCATAGTTTTTTTTTTTCCTTTATAGCATTTAATAATAATTCCTCCAATTAATGTGTCTAATACATTAAGTCAATTATATCTCATATAATTGATGCAATTTAATTATATCATATATAATTAAATTTCCTCTTGTTAATTTGAACACTTCAAACTAACCCAAAAACTGATTCTCAACATGAATCCATTGAGCTACCAAGGGGACCTTATGGACCTATAGCTTGAAGCTCCAACGGTACGTGAATAACTGACTAAACTCTTTAATCACGATATCCACCATCCGTTAACTGTCGGACATTCTACTAAAAATCGACAGCTGCACTCTTCGTGCTATAGATATATTTCTATGTCCATTGGATATAACCAATCAACAATATGATGACTCTTCACAAATCACTCGTAAGTACAGTCGAATCAATTTACCGTTTTGCCCCTGTAATTACATCTAATTTCTTAAGTACCACTGATTCCTCTAATGAACAATGCATCATAGTCCTACTATGAGTAAATCCTTCTTGGGCCAAGAAAATGTGTGGCGCCACATTATTCAAGTCTTGGAATTAGCCCTTAAGGGAGCAATTTATCTACTTATCCCTGAATCGGGGAAGGAGTAAATTTCATCTTGTGTAGCTGAGTTCCCAACTCCCCAATCAGACGAATCCCCAAAGTGGTAGGTTTGAGTCAGCGATCTGGCCACTCGCACCCATACAAATCAAAGGATCGCCCTCATAGGCAAGAGTTCCAAACTCACTGAGGATTAAGGTCATATTACCTATAGTCATCATAGTGAAGTGAAAGTCTCTATCATAAACGACGTTATATAACGAGACTAAAGATTTCGTGGTTCAGTCTTATACAAACTCTTTTGTATAGAGCATCCCGCTCGCATGTCTAATACATGAATAGTCAGGGTCAGCCCATTTGTAGCACTTTACAATATTTGTAACATCTACAAAGCGGGCCACAATCGTAGCGTCATCAGGATAAGGTTTCCCTCCTTTATCTATATACTACTAACCATTTAGGTTATCACTTAAAGCATGATCCACTTGTATGTCATCACATACATGCTTAAGTTACAACGATAACCAGAGAGCTTAGTTTATTGGTTTGTGGTTAATGCAACTAAAATATCTCATATTTGAAAGACTGTAGTGAATAAAATATCTCATATTATTACATCACAAAATGTTTGTTCACACAGGTGTTTACAAACTACAGGACCCTACGAGATTTAGAGCATCAACCCCAACAGAATGATCCTAGAGTTGATCTATTAAATATAGATTTAATGTTTTTTTTTTTTTTTTTGCTAATAAGTGGTATAAGAGCATGAATTTCATGGTAAATTGTTGGTTTAGGTTTGTTTTCTATTGAGATTTTGATTAAATTTTGGTTTTGGTTAAATGATTAAAGATTATTTGAAGATTAAAAAAAGGGAGGGAAGGCTGAAACCCTTACTCCACGTCAGTAATAGGCAAGAAAGTAATCGACAACAGTAGGTGTGTCGTTCATACAGTCAGAGGTTTTCGACATTACATATTTGATTAGCAGTAGGATTTCATTTGTTTATTGCTGTAAGTTCAATTGCAAGCCTTGTTGGTATGAGGGAGTTAGGTCACCGGCGTGAAGGAGTTGGAAGGATGTAGACGGCTCTCTTGGCTTGAACTATTAGTTTTCAATTGGAATCCATTTTTACGCCATCGGTGCCATTATTCATGAATTCAGTTGATTATATTTTTTATGGGCTTTATTGATTTTGTTGTAAATTTAGATCGACAGTTTAATGTTTTTTTTAAAAAAAACATAAGGTTTTAAATCAATACTTTTGTGTTTTTAAGATTTAATTTTTTAAATTGGTGATGATGTGGATTTAAATCTCAATTTTAATTGATAATTGTATATGCAATTATTGGGTGAAATTTTGGTAAAGACTATATGGTGTTCTTCTTCTATTATTTTTGTACAATATGTATCTTACATTTTGGATTGAATTGGTCAAAATAATATGCTATCAAAGTAGTCTCCGTTATCTAGAATAATTTAATTATAAAATATAAGATATGCATATTCGTGAATTTATGCATATAATTATTGACTCAAAGGAAGATAATTATTTGGTCAAATTGTGGATATACATGTGGTAATGAGTATATGACAATTATAAGGATTTCTTAGGTGAAAAATGGTATGTCCAAAGAAAGACTATTTTTTGACAGAGTTTATGGTAAGTACTTTGATTACTACATTGAGAGTACCATTTACAGTTGGTATTTTTGTCAAAAAAATGGACATCAATGGTGTGCTAGGTATCTTGTTAAGGGGCCCACCACATATGTAAAACTATTTTGATATATTTTATTTATGAGTATATGTTTTGTTACTTATTGTTTCAGTTGGTCTTACTCTAATATCTGGAAATTTGAGTTCAATCCCCAAGTTGAATGGATCAAACTTCAAAATTTGGAAGGAAAACCTTGAGATACTTCTTAGGTGTAAGGATTTGGACCTTGCATTAAGGACCAACAAACCTAGTTCTACTGAAGAACAGCCAAATACGGTTAATATAGAGAAGTGGGAATGGTTAAATCGCATGTGTCTGATGATCATTAGGCATTCCATTCCCAAGTCTTTTCGGGGCTCTATCACAAAAATGAAAATGCCAATAATCTCCTTGCTCAAATTGAGAAATATTTTGCTAAAAATGAAAAAGGTGATGCAAATAATCTTTTGACTTATTTAACTTCCATGAGGTATAAGGGCAATGGGAACATAAGGGAATACATTATGTAAATGTCTAATCTTGCAGGTAAATTAAAGGCACTTGATATCTAGATAAATGAAGATTTACTCATACACCTGGTACTTATCTCTCTTACTGCACAATTCACTCAGTTTAAGATAAGCTATACTCAGAAGAATAAATGGAGCATTAATGAGTTTATCTCATAATGTGTGCAAGAAGAAGATAGGAATGATAGGAAGTGTCCATTTGGCAACCGACTCTCATGATAAGAAGAAAATGAAATCTACGGGTACTGTAGAAGGGACATCTCAGCAGAATAAAAGAAATAAATAAGTTACTGAAAATCCTTGTTTTTTCTGCAAAAAGAAAGGTCATTTCCGAAAATATTGTCCCAAGTACGCCAAGTGGCGTGTAAAGAAGGGTAACCTTCTTACTTTAGTTTGTTTTGAAGCTAATTTAGCTTTTGTACCTACAGATACTTGGTGGGTAAATTCTAATGCTACTACTCATATAAGTATAACAATGCAGGGTTACCTGTGGAACCGACGACCAAGTGATGCTGAAAAATTCATCTATGTGGGCGATGACAAAGAAGTTCCAATTGAAGCTATTCATAATTTTAGATCACGTTTAAAATTTGGTCAAAATATTGAAATAAAAAAAAATCACTCGTGATAGTGACATATGTTGTATATGTAAATCCTAGATGTGAAAATAAGTGGAATTCCTATGAAAAAAAAAGAAAGGGAATAGGTAGAAAAAAATAAAAGAAAAACTAATAGATTACACCTAAATCGATATGATAAAATAAGAAATAAGGAGCAATGAAGTGAAAAAATGACTCATAAATAGAATTTGGGTTCGAATTCCATAGATAATATGGATGGTAATGTAGTAAATGTATGCATTTCGATTAGGGTCGTATTATGTGGTTGCGATTCTACCATATATATCTTTTTCATTTCTTTGAAAATCGATTTTACGGTATAAACGCTTATGACCTCCCCCTCTATGCCCTACGGTAATTATTCCCCTGGCATTATGACCTTTACCACAACGTTGTTCCTCATTAATCAAATTATTTCGTGGATTGGATTTTACTTGACCGTCTACAGCTCTATTGCATATGATTAGGGTAGAAGTTTTATATAAATGTATCGCCATGTTATTAAGAATTTTGATTTAAGTTCCTTTTATCTAAGAGGTGGAATAGAATAACCCGAATGAAATATAATGATCATACGTCTGTAATGCATTATATGTCCCATAATAGGTCTCATTCTTTTATCCTTTCTTGGGAGTCGATGACTATTCATAGTTATTTGGATTTGAATGAGACTTTTGAAGGAATTCTTATTCAATAGTACCTATGAGTGGAAACGGATCTTTCCAATTCATTGTGACTGAATTTCCACATATACATTCAACAGATATGCATTTACAATGCTAAATTACTGGCATGCTTAAAGGAACAATAAACTAGAGACCAAGAGAACATACTAGTTGAAGACTTTTTCTTCACAGCAAATCTCGCTTTTGCTGAAACGGCAAGTTATCGTTCAGCAAATCCCAATCATTTACCTCGAACAGTCTCCACACAAACAGAAGAAAACGGGGACGACACCACCACTCAGAGCCCTTAGTATTCTCAGAGTGAGAATCCAAAGGGTGGGCTTTATTCGGATTTGGTAGAGGGAAGGAGGAAGGGAGATCGTATACAACGATCAAGCAAGTGAGAGAAAGGCTCGTCTATCGTATAGACAAAATGCTTGATCGTTTAGGTGAAGTATATGATCGTGTAGGAAAAGGTAAGCGATTGTCTAAACGATCATGTAGGGAAAGCTAAGCGATCGTTTAGTAAAGCTCGGGCGCTAAATGATCACTTAGTAAAAGGTAAGCGATCACGTAGTAAATAGCATGCATGGGTATAAGCATTAAGCGATTGCTTAGCACTATCGTATAGGTAAGTGATCATTCAGCACTATCGTATAGGCTCTGATTTTTACTAAGCGATAACACACTTCAACATTATGTTCGCACATCCAATGCTTAACACACCGTGAGCTATTTAAGCGTCTCAAAGTGATTCTTCATCTTACTCATCCATTATGAAAATAGAAGAGACACTGACCAATTATCCCTTAACCGTCCAATTAAAAGACAATAAATATAATCACATTATATTGATAACCTATGGATTAATATCACAAATTAACCATAGTATTTTTCCTCCACTAGATATAAATCCTATTTATATCCAATTTCCTCCAAATTAATGTATCTCAAACATAAAATTAATTATATCATATATAATTAATTTGTTCAATTACATCATATATAATCAAACTCTCTCTCATCAATTTGAATATTTCAAACTAACCCAAAAACTGATTCTCAACTTTTATCCAAGCTACCAAGGGGACCTTATGAACCTATAGCTCGAAGCTCCAACAGTACGTGAATAACTGACTAAGCCACGATATCCACTATCTGTTAACTGTCAGGCATTCCACTAAAGACCGACAGTTGAACTCTTCTTACCATAGGTATATTTCTATGTCCATTAGATATAACCAATCATCAGTACGATGACCCTTCACAGATACTCATAAGTACAGCTAGGCCAATTTACTATTTCACCCCTATTGTTACATCTTACTCCTTAAGTACCACTGATCCCTCTAATGAACAATACAACATAGTCCTACTATGTGTGAACACCTCTCAGGCCATGAGAAGGTGTGTGGCGCCACATCATTCAAGCCCCGAGATCAGCCCTTAAGGGAGTAATTTATCTACTTA
This sequence comes from Benincasa hispida, assembly GCF_027475165.1. Lineage (NCBI taxonomy): Eukaryota > Viridiplantae > Streptophyta > Magnoliopsida > Cucurbitales > Cucurbitaceae > Benincasa > Benincasa hispida. The sequence goes on from NC_143479.1 coordinate 52,282,812, forward strand.
CCCTTGTTTGGGAGAAGAAGTGAACTCCATCTCGTGAAGATGAGTTCCCAGGTCCCAAATCAGACGAATCCCTAAAATGGTAGGTTTGAGTCGGCGTATTGGCCACTCGCATCCATGCAAATTAAAGGATCGCCCTCAATGGCAGGAGTTCCCAACTCACTCAGGATTGAGGTCATGTTACCTATGGTCATCTTAGTGAAGTGAAGTCTCTGTCATGAACGGAGTTATATGACGAGACGTTAACACTTTGTGGTCAGGTCTTATACAGACTCTTTGTATAGGACGCCCCCGCTCGCATGTTCCCTACACGAATAATCATGATCAGACCATCTGTGACAAGTCTCAACACGTGTAACTATTGCACAAAGCGGGTTGCGTCCGTAGTGTTACTAGGATAAGGTTTCCCTCCTATATCCATATACTACAGATTATTTTGGTTGTCACTTAAGACATGATTCACTTGTATGTCACTACATACATGCTTAAGTTACATAAAGACAACCAAGGATTTTAAGTTTATTAGGTTGTGGTAAAATAAAAAAACATATAAATGTGCAAAGTCAAGAAGTGAAGTAAATATCATATATATTATACATCACAAGCGTTCATACAAAATTGTTTACAAACTACAGGACACGAGACTTTAGGATACAAACCCTAACAACTTTTGTTTTATCGTCATTTAGACGGAATTTAGTTTCTATTTTCAGTTTGGACAAATTTGATTTTACTTGTTCTTTTGGAAATAATAAAGTTAGTCTTTTTCAATATTCCAAGCTTATTGGTACCAATTCTTTAATTGATAATCTGTATAAGCTTAATTATTTTGCTTCATTTAACAAGATCCCATTATTGAATTCATGTGGTATAAATCATAAATTAAATGAGAATTCTGCTATGTTATGGCACAAGCATTTAGGTCACATCTCTAAACAGTGAATTCAAAGACTTGTGTCAGATGGAATTTTTTATTCCCTTGATTTAAGTAACTTTGACGTTCGCGTGGAATGTATTAAGGAAAAAAGATAAATATAAGAAAATTAGGCGCCAACAGATGCTCAAACGTCTTAGAACTAATACATACAAACATTTGTGGTCTATTCCCTATGACTTCTTGGAATTGGCAACAATATTTTATTGTTCATAGACGATTATTCAAGATATGGATATCTATATTTAATTCATGAGAAGTCTCAATCTTTGGATGTTTTTAAGTCTTTCAAAGCTGAAGTTGAACTTCAACTTGGAAAGAAAATTAAGGCTGTCAAATCTAATCGTAGTAATGAATACCGTGGTAGATATGATGGATCAGATGAACAATGTCTAGGGCCTTTTGCCAAATACCTAGAGGAATGTAGAATCGTCTCGCAATACACTATGCTAGGCAAACCCATCATGAATGGTATGGCGGAAAGGCGGAATAGAACACTTGAGGATATGGTGAGAATTATGATTAGTCATTATTCTTTACCAGAATCCCTTTGGGGTGAGGCACTAAAGACTCAACATATATCCTTAATAGGGTACCTAGTAAAGCAATAGCTAAAACCCTTATGAGTTGTGGACAATAAATAAGCCTAGTATTAGGTATCTTCACATCTAGGGTTGTCTAGCTGAGGCTAGGCCTTATAGGCCTAACGAAAGAAAATTGGACTCAATAACTATTAGCTACTATTTTATTGGTTATTCTGAGTGCTCTCGGGGCTTCAAGTTTTATGATCCCACTTATAGATCATTGTTTGAGACAGGAAATGTTAGATTCCTTAAGGATGTTGAGTTTCAGATGAAGATAACATAAGGAAAGTTGTCTTTGAAGAGGAATTTGTTTCTTTTCCTAATGTGGTTATAAATGATGTTCAAGCTTTAATTCTTGACTTCACTATTGAACCAATTATAGAACAATATAACATTTAAGTCCCCGTTGTTGAACCTGAAGTTTAAACTCAACAACTTCAAAAAGTGCCACTGAGAAGATCCACTAGAGAAAGAACAAGTGCAATTCCAGATGATTATATTGTATTTATTCAAGAACATCAGAATGATGCGGGCATAATGGAAGATGATCTAATGAACTTCCAACAAGCTCTACAAAGTTCTAACTCTCAAAAGTGGTAAATGCTATGGAAGAGGAGATAAAATCCATGAAAGATAATGTTGTTTGGGAACTTGTCAAATTACCATTAGGAGTGAAACCCATAGGTTGTAAATGGATATTTAAAACCAAAAGGGAGTCATACAAAAATATCGAAGGATATAAGTCGTTTTGTTGTAAAGGGTTTTACTTATAAGGAAGACATTGATTACAAATAAACTCTCTTTCAGGTTTTATCGAAAGACTCTTTTAGGATAATCATGACACTGGCTCACTTTGATTTAGAGATACACCAGATGGATGTAAAAGCTGTGTTTCTCAATGGTAACATTGATGAGACTATTTATATGGTGCAACTAGAAAACTTTGTGTCCGGTAATTCAAAGTCTATGGTGTGCAAATTGAATAAATCCATCTATGGTCTCAAGTAAGCCTCTCGTCAATGGTATCACAAATTCCATGAAGTAATTACCTCCTTTGGTTTTGAAGTGAATATAGTGGAAGAATGTGTATATCATAAGTTCAGTGGGAGTAAACCTATCTTTTTGGTGTTATATGTTGATGACATACTCATAGCAAGTAATGATGTAAGTTTATTACACGACACTAAGAGGTTTCCCAAAAAGAATTTTGAGATGGAGGATCTTGGCGACGCTTATTTTGTATTAGGAATTGAAATACTTCGAGATTATTCTCAAGGTATTTTGAGATTATCACAAAAGAACTACATTGAAAAGATTTTGAGGAGTTTTGGCATCAAATATTGTGCACCAGGAGATATTCCGATCGCTAAAGATGATAAATTTCATTTAGGTCAATGCCCTAATACTGTACTTGAGACCAAGGAGATGTAGAAAGTTCCTCATGCATCAGCTGTTGGAAGTCTAATGTATGCTCAAATATGTACGTGTCTAGGTATTGCGTTCATAGTTAGAGTGTTAGACAGATATTTGAGCAACTCGAGAATGGATCATTGGAAGGCAGCCAAACAAGTTATGAGGTATTTACTGAAAACAAAAGATTATATGCTCACTCATCGAAGATCAGAAGTTTTGGAGATCATTAGGTATTCTGATTCCGATTATGCTAGATGCCAAGACACTTTATAATCCATTTCAGGCTATATCTTCATGTTGGTTTGAGGAGTTGTATCCTGAAAAAGTGCTAAACAAACACTTATGGCTTCTTCTACCATGGCTGTGAAGTTTATAGCATGTTATGAGGCGTCCAATCATGGAATATGGTTGCAAAATTTTGTCACTGGACCGCGGATAGTCGTTAACATAGAAAGACCACTAAAATTATTTTGTGACAATAAGTCGACAGTGATGTATTTTAACAACAACAAAAGCAATACAAAGTCAAAACATGTAGACGTGAAGTTTCTGGTTGTTAAAGAAAAGTTTCAGAATGGTCAAATTTTGATAGAACCATAGGAACAAACTCTATGGTGGCAGATCCATTGATTAAAAGTTTACCGCCTAAAGTTTTTTATGAGCATGTTGCTTACATGGATGTTAGTCACTTTTTTTATTCCATGGTTTAGTAGAAGTTTGTCATTGAGGATGTTATTTAGCCTTATTTTGTTTATTTCCTATATAGAATAAAGTTGATGGTTTATGTTTTATTACCTGAAATTGTTTATCGTGCATGCGGTTTGGCAAATGTAGTTTAGCATAAAGTTTTTAAGAATGATCTCACAAAGGAATTTGGACTAGTTGAAAACGAGCATGATCTAGATCACTTTACATGTAGTTTCCATACTATCCATCCATACTTGATCTATGCCATTGAACGTATTGGAATTGGTGATCAGGGAAAGTTTAGTTATAAGGGTAGTGACGAAAGCTGCCTTGATTTCATGCTAATACAGAAGATTATGATATAAAATTTATTTTGAGAGGAATGAAATATTTGAATATGATTCAAATATAAATTATATGGATTGGATTCATATAATTAAATTTAGTGTAAATGTGATTTATATTAAATAATATACACGCATAAGAGAAATAGAAACTATAGGTTATATTGTATTTGATGCAATATAAAAATTATAGGTTATGTATTATATACGATATAACATATGGTTTAATATATATATTATATGATAAGTTACTTATCATATAAGTTTATATTAAATTATTATATTCGTTAAAAATTAAATTTTAAACATACTCATGCATACACGCATGCATACATACACACTCATGTATACACGTGTACATGCATGCATACATGCAATATCATGCATACATTTAGTGCTATTTTTTCTTTATGTAATGGTTTAATCATGTTACTCTGAAATTAGTTTATAATTTTATCTCTAACCTTTCAAATCAGTCATAGTTTCGTCACTATATTAGGAGTTGTGTGCTGTTAGTGTAAGCGATAGTTATTTTACCAGTCGTCTCGAGAAAAACTTTGTTGAAAGCATAAGAATAATATTTTGAAAAATTGCAACCTAGAAGTTCAAAATTCTCTTGTCACACGTTGTTGTACTATAAAAAGAAGAGGTTCACATCAAAATAGTGCTAGTTGATTAGAGATACCTTGAAAAAAAAGTCAAATAAAGTGGATTGAAATTTATCAAAAAATTATTTTCTAAAAAAAATAAAGAAACCCCATCAAGCTGTTTGAATATAGACTATTTGTTGATAGTATGAATACAATGCTAGTTGAGCTACACTCTTATTTACATTTTTCAAATAATGTGTATATAACTAAGTACTAAATATAATAAATGAAAACTTCGACTGTTAAGTGGACAATAACAGTCAAATTTGAAAAGAAAACGCCCCTGTACATGGTTAGAATCAACTAATATCCCAACAAGAAAAAGTAAATAAAATTCTAGCTACACCCTAAGAAACCGGACACATGGTTGCTTAATGGGGTGGGGGGAATTTAAAAAAAGGGGACAAAAAGGAGAAAGAGACACAGGAAATTTACCTGCAAATTCCGGTGGACGTGGCCCTAAGATTTTTCTTTTTCGTCTCCGCGTCCGCATCAATCAAAGACCAAAACCCATCACCCGGTCATAACCGGTGATTCATTTTTCCACTTCCCACCACATTCCGTCGTTTCATTTTTTTCCTTACGCCTTCCGCCTTTTCCCACTCCCATTTCTGAATCTACGAGCTCGATTCCATTTCGACTTTTTCTCCTTCTCCTATCTCTCTCTGTAGGGTTCTGCACCATCTAATCAGAATCACGTATGTTGAATCATTTTTGTTTTCGCGTTTTCTTCTTATGTATGTTTTTGTTTCTGCGGGCTCATGTATGGTTTTCTGAGAATGATATGTAGAGGTTGAAAAATTGAGGAAATGCAGTGATGTTTACCCGCCATTTTTTTGGATTTTTGTTATTTCTAGTTTTTAAATGCTGGTAAGTTGGGCTTTAGCCGATTGGCATCAGTATGGCATGGCTTTTAGTTATTGGATGGATGGAAGTTTCTGTAATTATTGGATCTTTTTGGTTGAGGTTTGATGGTAATCTTCTAGTGTTTTGTTAGTGTACGGGACACCATATTGAGTTGAGAAAGTGCGATAAAGTAGCATCTTTACTATTGTGTACTTAGAAACTACATTGTGGAAGATAGTGGATCATGTTTTACTTCGATGCAAGCTTTGGGTAGATTTCTCAAGACTTCTAGTGTTAGTCTTCAAGCAGATTTATGAAATACGAGGGAGAAGGTTCTTGTTCACCTGCTTTAACAGAAAGCATCTTCTTCGGCTAGTGACGCTGTTCATTACAATTTAGCATCGTGGTTAGAGAGAGAACGAAAAAATTTGGAGGGGCTGTGATATTGGGAGATGTTTGGAGTGTGGCTAACTTAAATGCATGCTGTTTTTTTTTTTATTCGAGAAAAAACTATAGTGATACCTTGGAATATTTCTACTGGGGCACTTGAACCAATGCCATATTCCCCCAGTACAAAGTTCGTACTTGAGCTTGGTGGCTAGAGTGAATTTATCCGGTGGATAACCCTGTATTATATTTGTTACGATGTAGCAATATTGAACTTACCAGGACATGATTAAATATTTAAGCACTGGGGCTTGCTTTGACGACAATTTGGCAATAATTGGTTTTTGGTTTCTTGCTTCAGTTTGTTATACTCTGCATAGATGAAGTGTGATCAAATTCTTAACTGCAATCTTTGCCTTTTTTCATAATTTGTTTTGATTTGGTATTTGTTTACTTTATCTTTTATTTGATTCAATAAGGTGTTTTCATATGGTAAATTATTATTACCTTTTGTTTTAAAAGTTCTCTCTCTTATTTCAATAGAGAATGACACGAGTTGAGGAGTTGTGGGAGCGCTTAGTTCGAGCTGCCTTAAGAAGGGATAGAATTGGCATTGATGCTTATGGACGGCCTGAAAGTGGCATTGCTGGGAATGTACCATCATCACTTGCAAACAATAGGGATATTGATGAAATCTTGAGAGCTGCAGATGAAATCCAAGATGAAGATCCCAATATCGCGAGAATATGTATGCTATCCTTTAGTTCTAAATATTTATTTATATTACTTTTTAAACATTTGTTTGTTTGTTTTTTTTAAAAAATATTTTTTCATGAATATTGGGAAACATAGATTCAACAAGTCATAAGACCTTGAACAAAAGTCTGTCTAGTTTAATCATTGAAGACGAATGAATTAGAGTTATAATTTTCAAAACATCATTTTAAGATCTTTAAGTTCGTTAAACATCACAAGCGAGAATGTCACATGACCCACATCATCATTACATTATTCAAATCATCAGGACTATAATTTTTAAGGTGTTTAAGATTTCGTAACAAAGCTCTGTTGGTTAAGTGCTTTGGTGTTTTGCCCTTGAGCTTGAATCCTTGTGGCGTGAAATCATAGGTAGTAAGCACGGTACTCATCCCTTAGAATGGGTGGCGAAGGGGTTAAAGGCACACACTGGAATCCTCGGAAAGATATCGTGATTGAGCTCCCCACTTTTTCCCTTTTGGTTCATTGCATTATGGGGGATGGTCAGGATATGTAGTTTTAGGAAGATCATTGGGTTGGGGAGAGCCCCCTTTGTTCTGTGTTCCCTCATCTTTATCACTTATCCTCCTTTAAAAATCGTCAGTCTCTGACTTTTTGGTTTAGTCGAGGAGCTCAATGTCCTTTTCTTTTGGGTTTCGTCATCATTTGTCAATAGGGATACGACGGAGGTGGCCTCTCTTCTTTCGTTGTTGGAGAAGTGCAATTTTAGGGAGGGGAAAAGGGATATTCAGATTTGAAGCCTAATCCTCTTGAAGGCTTCTTTTGTAAATCTTTTTTTAGACATTTGTTGGATCCCTCTCCTGCTTGTGAGTCGGTCTTTGACTTGATGTGGAGGATTATGATACCAAAAAAAGTTAAGTTCTTTACTTGGCAAGTCTTGCTTAGCCGCGTGAACACGTTAGATAGGCTTGCTAAGAAGATGACCTCGTCAATGGGTCATTTCTGCTGTATTCTCTTTCGAAAGGTGTAGGAAAACTTGGATCACCTGCTCTGGGGCTGTCAGCTTGCAAGATCTGAGTGGATTTGCTTACAGGAATTTGACGTTAAGATAGCTGGTTAGCGGGATATTAGAGTGGCGATCGGGGAGTTCTTCCTTCATCCGCCTAATATTGATCCTAGTCTAACCTTATCGGTATTATGTCCAAAATTTCTTATGGAATCTAATATTGATCCTAGTCTAACCTTATCGGTATGGATAGCTCATCTTGACAAAGAATTGGAGCAAATGTAGAAGGAGAAGCTTCTGTGTTAAATAAAGTTCCTCAAACTGAAGATTGAAAATTTCGAGCAACACTTATTGGAGCTTTCAGACATCTACACCAAATTCTATGGGCAAGTAGTCGATATTTCTCTTGCTTGATGAGAGTGGCCTTATTATTGAGTTGTCAAAGTTGATGGATGGATTCTTCCCTCTTCAAGTTCCTTTGGACTCTTTTGGTTTTTATAGCTGCTTATAATTCAATGGTTTTGTTTGTTGAGTTGGTCTTCAAATATGGTTTTGGTTTTATGGGTTGCTGGTTTTCTTGTTGGCTTTGTCTCTGTTGGTCTGCCTCTTATTTTTTGCCCTCATCACATGGTTGTTTGTTCTAATAGTTTTAGATTTAGTGCTTTTTGTTCAAGAGCCCTCCTGTTCCATTTTGGGTTGTATTTGACTTTTTCTTTACTTTTTTGGATAAGTGCAGTCATGGGCTTTATTTGGTTGTATTTGCGTCGTTTTGTTTATTCCATTTTATCAATGAAAAGCTGTGTTTCCTTTAAAAAAAAACCTCAAAAGTTGAGCCAAAGAATTTCAAAATTTGGTTAATATTAATAAAGGACTCCTCCTTCCTTGAATAGAAGAAAATCGTGTCATCAGTCAACTGGAGGTGTGATTCTCCTTCCTGACCTAAAAGGCCATGATAAGACCCTTCTCTACTCCTCTTGAAACCAGTGTTATTAAGGCGACCCCAGTTGCACACCTAACGCAAGAGTTGAGGTGACCTGGGGTCTGGTATCCTCTTGAAGTGCCTGGATGGGCATCTTCAATCAGGCGCTCGCTCGACAGTGCCTCAATGTGCCTTTGGGCACCTTTGCCATTGGCGAAGGTGTGTACCCAACCATTCTGCTGCAATTTTCCCCCATATGCTTGTTAACCAATAAACCAAATCTATTAAGCCCAGGAAGAAGGCCTACATAAAGCCTTGCCATGAACTTTTCGGCTTCTCCTTCATATTTTAGCCAAGCGGTGAGTGGGGTGTAAGGTTTCTTCACCTGGTCATCATTTCCTCTTGGTCGGTGACTGGGTGTAAGATTTCTCCACTTAACTTGTTGTTTGTCTCATTCATTCCATAGGTAAGTTTTTTATTTATTTCTTAAATAAAACTTCTATTAATTTAATCAATATAATTATAAAATTATATTTTATTATTATAATTTATATAGTAGGCCGGGTTTACTATTTATTGTGATTTATAAATATATTAATTGAATCCATAAATTTTCTTATTTGTATTTTGCTTCTTCGGCATTAGCAGTGGCCAGTGAGATGGTTTTAAGTTTACTTTGTACCCTTTCACAATAGGAGGGTAGAAATGGAGCTCAAACGCAAACATTCCTGTTGGCAATTATAATTTATCATTTTGGAACAATTGCAAAATAAGATTCGATGTACAATTTGTAAACACTTGGAACTCCTTATGTTTCCTTTCCTTTGATACAATATTTTATTGTTTTTATACATCTATATCATTCCTAAGCTCTTTAAGCTTCGTTTGTTTCCTTTCATATAAGATTCTATATTTTGTTTGCCTGTAGTATGTGAGCATGCATATTCACTTGCGCAAAATCTGGATCCTAATAGTGAAGGAAGAGGTGTTTTGCAATTCAAAACTGGTTTGATGTCTGTCATCAAGGTACGTTCTTTGTTGTAAAATTTTTTGAGTGTAGGTTGATCTATGGTGGTTAGATATCTTGTCAACCTCTTATCATTTTCTTTTCACATAAAATTTATGCTTTTCACTTTTTATTGTTTGAGAATTTGAGCCATCTACCTGTTTGCATTTTTGACTTTTATATGGTAGCCATTTTGACTTATGTTATCGTTTATTTTAATCTTGTCTAATTCTTGATTGTTTGAGAGATATTTTTCAGCAAAAGCTAGCCAAGAGGGAGGGTGGAACCATAGATAGAAGCCAGGACATTACTCGGTTACAGGAGTTCTACAAACTATACCGAGAGAAAAACAATGTAGATAAGCTTCGGGAAGATGAAATGAAATTGAGGGAATCTGGTGCTTTCAGTGGTAATCTTGGAGAGTAAGTTCATTGACAAAACTCTTGTCATCCTTCATGCTGTCTTTTATTAGCTACTCTTGTTTTCTCGAACACGTCTCACTACTTTACATTCGACTTCTATTCTTTATTGTAACTTCTCAAACATTAACAAGAAGTTTCTATTCAATTTCTTTTTTTATTATAATCCTGCCGTGATAATTGATTCTATTGCAGTGTCTTTTTAAAAATTCTACAAAAGTTAATAGTTTTCAACGGTATATTTATATGGGTCATGCAATTTAAGAAATTTATTAGATTTGATAACATTAAATGTTGTTTCTGTCTTGTGATGGAATGATTGGAGGCAAATCACTATAAAACTTTTGCAACACAACTAGTGTTATTCAGTTATCTAGGCCCTAACCCCCATGCATTATGTACTCTTGTTGGTATTCCTGGTTTTTAATGGTTTGGATTGAACATTTATTATTTTGGAGGTTCAATGAGATAAATATTCCTTTGGTTAGAACTTTTTTGTTTCCTCTTGTTATTGATGCACCTTTTCGGTTTCTGCTTCTCGTACCTTAGAATTATTTCATTTTATTATTTATTATTTAACTTTATTTTTCAATGAATCTTTTCCGTGTAAAGTTGCAATAGAAAAACTTTCACACTAATTTTCAAACTTAGAAAACCTTTCCGTGTCAAGGACCCCAGTGAGGTTTGGTCCCTTGTTAGCTTTCATGATTCTTTGTGGGCGTTGGTTTCAAAGATCTTTTGGTAACTATTCTATAGGTGTTATATTGCATAGTTGGAGTCCTTTCTAGGGGAGGTGTTTTTTGTGGGTAGAGTTTTTCGTATGCCCGTGTATTCTTTCATTTTTCCTTAAAGTCGTTATTTTTATTAAAAAAAAGCAGGGAAAAAAGTGAGCATAGCTGAAATGACATATGAATGTGTTACTAACTGTAAGATCTTTGGTTCAAATCTCCCTACTCCCAATTGCACTCTAGAAAAAAAAAAAGCAGGGGAGCAACATATCTCTTATAGGCTGGTTAATATTTGAAAGCATTTTCTGCTTTTCTTAAACTCCTTAGGCTGTTTTCTGTTGGATATTTAATATAAAGTTACCTGTTTCTTATCCAACATCTTTTTATAAAAAAAATACGGATATGCAATGAAAAACTAGTCTTGAAAATACATCCAGACAACTCCCCAAATTTTTCTTAGTTTATTTTGCATACATGGTTCTTGGCTAACACGTGTCACTTGTGACCTACATATATTTCTGAGTAGTTAATTATCTTGTATGATGGATGGGTAATAATTTTGTTTTCAATTAATTTTTAAGGTTGGAACGAAAAACGTTGAAGCGAAAAAAAGTCTTTGCAACCCTGAAAGTATTAGCCATGGTACTGGAGCAGCTCAGTGATGCAATCCCTGAAGAGGTTGGCCTTACAATTATCTTTTGGTATTATACGTATATAAAAATGATTGGTGTAAGTATTTTAAGGACCATTGTTTTGTAAATATAAAGTTGAACCTTTGTTTTTGTTTTTTATAATATTTGTTTAAACGAAGAAAACAGTAAGAAATGAATAATCATTTCATTAGTAAACAAAGTTACAGAAGGGGGGGAGATACCTGAAGGCAAAAGGATTACAAATAGAATCATTTGGCCAAAAGATTTTTTTAGACTCCATTTGCAAAATTGAGGATTACATTTACACAAATGCGATGTAAAGTCCGATCTAACTTAAAGGATTCAAAAGACTTGAATATCTAGTTAAAGATGCAGTTGTTTCTCACTAGCCTATTCCAAAAAGAAAACTATGCTTACGTTGAGCTAAAGTGGACATGGGGCATCTAAGTTTTCTCAACATTCCTTTCCATGTTTCAGCTCCCTATCGTGGTTAGCAAGAACTTTGGAGGTCATGGGAGATTTTTTGTGGGAAGGGTTTCATTGAAGCTGAGGGGTCTGTCTAAGTTGGGTAGTCGTGGAGATTGTTTGATCTGAGGACCTAGGCATTAGTAACTTGAGGTGATGTGATGAGGCCCATTTGGCTAAATGGCTATGGTGGTTCTCCTTGGAGTTCAACTATTAATGTCATAGTGTCATTGCAGTTAGTACGGTTCCTATCATTTTGAGTGGGCATCGGATTGGGAACTTAGAGTCAACAAAGGACACAAAGGCAGACTCTGTTTGAAAACTCCCGCTCGTATGATGAATTTTGTTCTGACTGAGCGAAATATTGGATGATTAAAGTTGGTATCTTTTGAGCATTAGTCTTTTTTCCTTTTATCAATGAAAAGTTTATTTTCTTGTTAAAAAAAAAAAGAAATGGATGATGATTGGAAAAATGAGGAAAAACTAAAACGTTGATGCTTTAGATTGGCTCAGTGAAATGCATTTGATGTGGGCTGTTCATCTTTAGATGCATCATCGAAAAATAGGGAGGAAGATCTATGTGTCTCCTTTGTTTGAAAAGATAAATTCTGCGTTTTGCATCTCTTCATATAATTAATATGATTTATTTTCTTGCAGATGAAAAGACTCATGGAATCGGATGCAGCAATGACAGAGGACCTAATTGCATATAATATTATTCCATTAGATGCTCCTTCTACGACAAATGCTATTGGGTCCTTGGCTGAGGTCTTTAAGATTACATTTTTCTTATTTGGATTGTGAAAGTTTTGCCCGTTTCTTCTCACCTTGAAACTGAACTTTATGGTTAGGTGCAAGCAGCAGTGTCAGCTTTAAAGTATTTCAGTGGCCTTCCAAAGTTGCCTGCAGAATTTTCAATTCCGGAGACCAGGAGTCCTGATATACTTGACTTTCTACACTTCATTTTTGGATTTCAGGTTTGAATTTCTATGTTGGGTGGTTGTATAGAACCCAATCCAGTCTACTAACTATATTGCATTGTATTGAACTACTTCTAATTGTACAAAGAATCGGTATTAGATATACATTTGATTTAGATACGTCCAAATACGTGGCTGATACGTGATTTGAAGTATTTGAATTTTCTTTATGTATATTTTTCTTATTTCTAATTTTTAGATACACGTATATCCTTCTAGATATGTGAAGGGGATGCATTGTGTTATTTTTCTTTTTCCAAATTTAAGCCTAGCCACTTAAAGTCCATCTGACGATCCATTTTATTTAAAAGCCCACTTGAATAGACTGAGGTTCAAAGATATAATAACCCTCAAGGAACTTTTCTGTTGTATAATTTTATTTTCTGATTAACGAGACAACCATCCTTTAAAAGTTGATTTTATATAAGCTAGACTTCCATTCTGTTAACTATTTTTGTTTATCTTTGAGGGAACTGAGGGAACAAAGGGGAGTTAGGAAGTCTGTGTTGGGGGTGTAGAGTTGAGTCATTAAGTTAGGGGCATTTTGTGCAAATTTTTGCAACCTAAAAAAGTTTGTTGGCTATTTTTGTTTGTGTGATGCTATGGCTCTTCAAGAAGGCAATAGCATAACAAAAATACTGGGGAACCTGAACAATGGAGATTTGGGGGAAGGAAAGATGTAGAAAAACAGTGTAGGAATGTAGGAGAAGATCAGGTTTAGAATTTGAGTTTCCTTTTCTTCTCCAACTCTTTTATGTACACATCATTACACTTTATATACATATATTTCAATGTCAATCAATGTGCAAATTTTTGTGGGTGTGAAATGAAACTTCGATTCTAATATTAACCTTTTGCTCAATCACTTCAATTCCACACATATTTTTCCAAATTTTCAACACTCAGGGTGATATATCAATTTAAAAACTTTGCTTATATTTTACAATTTTCTGGTTACATTGTACTTGAGGCAACAAAATACCTTCGTTTCATACGAACAACAAAATTACAATATATTTTCACATAGAATGTATGTATATGCACACCCTAAATGAAAAAAGAAGTAGGTCATCAAAAGGTTGTAGGGTTTTTATGGCATCTTATGTCAAATTGTAAGTTTAGCATGCATGTATGTTTGTTGGTTTGGAGTATTATATGTGTCACTATTCATAAACATGCCATAGGAAATTTTGACAACATTATGTCAAATTGAGAATGCATGTTTTAAAAAATGCATCTCAATTTTCTTATGAAATATAGAATATCTTTATGGTTAAAAAGATAGGGAATGTTGATTTTCTTTTTTAATATACCATTTGTTTTTATTTTTACATGATAGAAACTTACATTATGGCCTATTTGGATTTTTGGGGGAAAAATGTTTTTTAAAAGGTCATTTTCATTTAAACCCCTTTTTTAGGGAAAAAAATTGTTTAAAATAAACACTTATGTGTTTGGGTACATTTTCTCAAAAAGTGTCGTTAAAAACAAGTTTGTTTGGTTTGCTATATATATACTCAAAGTGTATCTATAGATGTCAAATTACTACAAAAGAAGACTATTAAATGCTATAAAACAATACTTTCAAATTTGTATTTTATAAAACTTCCACCAATCGATTTTTTTTTTTGGGAGGGGGGTATCTGATTGACTGAGTTGGTTATTAGAGTTAGTTGTAGGAGATGATTAATGGAGTTGGTTGTTGGTGGTGATCGTGGAAATTGACCGCTAGAGTTAGATGTTGGCGCATATCATTGGTGATTTTTATTGTTGAAGTGAGAAGGTGGTAGTCTCTGACGGTGGTGGTTGTCAAAGTTGGTTGTTGACGGCGTTTGTCGAAGTTGGACATCGGAGGTGGCTGTTGGAGTTTGGTGTCAGTAGAGGTCACTGAAATCGATTGTCGGATGTGCTTTGTGTTGGAGGTGATTGTTGGTGGTGGTCGTTGGAGCATGTTGTTGGCGATGATTGTTGCCAATGTGAGGCAACGATAGTTACAGGAGTTTGGCGTCAAATGTGGCCTTTGTTGAAGGTAGTTGGTGCTTAAGTTAGTCGTTGGAGCATGTTATTGGTGATGATTGTTGTTAGAGGGAGGCAACGGTAGTGGCTGACGTTAGTTGTTGCTGGAGATGGTTGTCAACAGTGATCGTCAAAGTGGCTGCTGGAGTTTGGCATTAGAGGTGGTCATCGAAATTGATCACTGGAGGTGGTATTCACTGAAGGTATTCGTCGTGGGAGTTAGCCAGTCGAGGTGGTTGACAAAGCACGTTATCTACAATGATTGTTGTCGGAGTGAGGCGACAGTAATCACCAACGATGGTTGTTGCTGGAGGCTGGCGGGTGATCATTGGAAATATTGGAGGGAGGGTGAGAGAGAAAGAGATGAAAATGAAGTTTGTAGATAAATGTGCCGACTTCAGTAGTCAATACTGTTGAAGTTGGTGGTGTTGAGTTATTTAACACTGAGTTTTGAAGTTGGTGAGCCAAACACTAGGTTTTTTTTAACCAACTCAACTCAAGTTGGAGGGCCAAACTTCTGCCTCTCTGACAATTCTATGGTTCTGAATCTTGTTACTTTTACACCTTTGCTATTGGAATGGAGTTATGTTTATTTACCCTCATGTAGTCTATTGGTTTTTATTGGTAACCATTGTTGTTTCTGTTGGATGTTTAATTTAATATGTTTAACTTTGAAATTGCATGGCTTGGTTATTTCTTTTAATAGTTAATTTAATTTATCTAACGTTGAAATTTGATGGCTTTTAGAAAGACAATGTGTCTAATCAGCGCGAACATGTAGTGCACCTACTTGCCAACGAACAATCGCGCCTTCGTATTCCTGAAGAAACTGAACCAGTAAGTGCTATATTCTCATCACTGAACATTGATGGATGGTTTAGTGTACTTTTAATTGTTAGCAATTGGTTCTGCTTCTTGTAATTTGGCTCTGGTCGGAGGTTCAAGCCACTATCTTTCTATGAGGTCGTTCTATTGAAGGTTGTTTTCTATCTTAACTAATTGATGTATCAGTTGTTGGCTAATTGTATATTATGTTTATTGGGTACTTGATATCTAGTTTCTAGTTTATTTTTCCTTCGTCAGTGCTAAAGCTTGGTGACGAATTCGTCATGCAAAACACCTATTAACTTCTCTGCCTTTACCATTGTAATCAAGCTAGTTTGTCTCTTGTTTATTGCTTTAATAGTTCCATCTTGTAAACGGATATGATGGAGGTGCTATGGGGATGTCAATCTAATTGAGATTTCCAGTTGTACCTATTGATCCCCAGATCTCGAGATTTATATGTTCATTTTGTATCTTGCATTTTGAACTTTGTATCTTGAGCAATAGTCTCTTTTTATCATATCAATGAAAAGTTCGTTTCCGTTCCTAGAAAAAAAATTCTCTGCCTTTACCAACGAATTCACATTCATTGGTTCAGCTTCCACCAATTGCTCTTCATGCAAAACACCAACTGAGACTACTTTCACCCATGGCACAGAATGAAACTCACCAATTAAAACCTCACCTCCCACCAATGGCAACCCATGCAAATTTGGCCAGAAATTCTCAACCTCCACCAACAGTCATTAAAGCTGCAAAAGGTTGCCAAACGTTCCAATGACTTTGAAAGCTACTGTTGTAGAAATTTCTTCAACAAAAGCATTTTGTTAGCATCTTCTAAACCACGGCTGTATTTTTTTTTTTTTAATATATTCTGTTGTTGTTTCTTATAAAAAAAGTAATCACCACGAATAGCAGACCATCTGTGCCTCTTCTGATAACATGGAAGGAGTTTCTCGAAAGAGGTATAAAAATTTGTTTGGTTTTACTTGAAGTTGATGTAGGAGCATTCGAATTAGAATTAGGAAGATCTAATTTAGGAGAAGACGACTCCTGTCCAGAGTCCTTAAAGATTAACCCACAAGCTTCTGTATAAGATAATTCAAGAGCTTCATCTAAAACATTACACATAGGCTGCAAATCTAACTCCATGTTACTCATGCTGACGTCCACGTCAGATTCATCTGCACATGGAAGAGAAGAAGATTGAGGGACAAAGGGGTCTTTTGTATGGACGGAAACCTCCTTTGAAAAATTGTCTCCAAACCAACAAAAGGAACTTCAATGGGGGCTCAATTAATTTAGTATGTCGATTCAGTGTGTGCTTAAGTGAGGGGAACCAGGACACTTGAACGTGATTCTTATATTGTATTTGAATTGAAGTAGTGTTCTTAAAGATGGTGGGAAACGAAGAGTCAACACCTTTTTACCGAGAATAAAACAGAGAATAAGTTTCAATAAATGGATTCTTGACTTCTTGTATACTTTATGGACTTGTTGAATCGAGGAACAAAAATGGAATGTTAAAAGGCGTCTTGGAAGCACAGATGCCTCGTGGTTGTGAGAAGGATCATTAACAACAATGACGAAATTGGAAGAATGGTACTTAAAGGCTCTTGATTTAATACTGGTTTTTAGTTGGGGTTGTTCAGTGGGGTCCTTCACCTTCTCGCTTTTGTAATAGCTGGTTATTGAACCAAGATTGTTGTTGTTCTGCTGTTGAACGAGCCTTTGCTGAAGTTAGTGTTCAAGGATGGGTGGGTTTTATCATGGATGCTAAGCTTAGGAAAATAAAAGCTGCTATTAAATCATGGCATTCAAATTAAGAAAAGAAAAAATTCTTCTGGCTGAATTGAATTTCTTTGATACTAAGCTGAAACTACTGGTTTTTCTAATTTAGAGATGGACATTAGAGCTATGATTAAAGTCGCGTTGATGGAGCTCAGCAAAGAAAAGAAAGAATTTGATCACAGAGTTAATAACTAATCAAGGGGTTTCTATCAATTCTTTTCGTGATATTGAAGTGGAAATGTTTGGGGGTTTTCTCCTGTTTATATTTGTAATTTCTGGGGTTTTGATTAGTTCTATGAATGTTCGATGGTCTCAAGTTACTGAAGCTCAAAATGCTATGCTCGCAAGAATGTTTTCTTCTAATGAAATTAGAAAAGCTATGGAAGCCCTTGGCAAGAATAAAGCTCCCACTCCAGATAGCTTTACTATGGAATTCTTTCTCAAAGTTTGGGATTTGTTTCATTTAGGCTCTTAAAAGGCAATGGACGATTAAATGCTTATATTAAGGAAAATGTTATTTGTTTGATTAAAAAAAAGATGTTTGTTAAAGATTTTCGACCAATTAGCCTCACTATCTCAATTTACAAGATTATTGCTAAGGTTCTTGCAGAATGGTTCAAGTTGGGTCATGTCAAGCATTATTTCACCTTCTCAGAGTACTTTCACTGGTGGGAGGCAAATCTTGGATCCTATTATGGTAGTAAATGAACTCGTGGAGGATTGTCGTTAAAAAAAAAAAAAAGGTTGGTTTCTAAAGTTTGACTGGAAAAAGCATTTGATCAAGTGGATTGGAACTTCCTTGAGAAAATCTAGTTTAGAAAGGTTTCAATTCCTAATAGTTTACATGGACAGTGGGTTCTGTTCGAAACTCTAAATATTCAATCTTTATTTAATGGCAGACCATGGTGCGGAATTGTTGCTTTTGGGGGAATTAGGCAAGGAGACTCTCTTTCTCATTTTCTATTTCTCTTAGTAAGTGAAGCTTAAAGAGATGCCTGAGGGTTTCATTCTGGGAAAAGACAAGATTCATGTTCAATCCTACAATTTGTCGATGATACTTTATTATTTTGCAATGTGATGATGGAATGTTGGACACTGTTATCAGAACGATTGAGGTGTGTGAATGGTGTTCCGGGCAAAGGGTAAATTGGGAGAAATCAGCTTTATGTGGAGTTCATCCAGATAAGTAGTTATCCATCGCAGCTCATCCGCATTTCATGGTTGAGCATCTACCTTTTTCATACCCTGATCTTCCACTTGGAGGGTATAAAAAAAAAGGTCTCTTTTTGGCAGCCGGCTATGAATAGGATCCTAAAGAAGTTTGATAGATGGAAGAGATTTTATGTCTCCTTTTCTAATGGCTTCTAAGGTTATTTCCTTCTTTGAGCGAATTATGAAAAATTTCTTTTGGGAAGGGAACAAAGTTAATGTGGATGGAAGTTAGTCTCCAATTCTATTCTGGATGGTGGTCTCGATTTTGGTGGTGCAAGATATGTGGCACTACTTATTAAATGGGGATGGAGATATTACAATGTAGAAATTTCTCTTTGGTGTAAGGTGGTTTAGAGTAGTTTTTTTTTTTTTTTTTTTTTTTTTTTTTTTCTTGTAATAGAAACATTTCACTGATGAATGAAATTAGGGGAGAACCCCAAACACCTAAAGGTGATCACAAAGGAGAGTACCAATTTATGACTAGAAAAGATAAGGTAACATGAGAGAAAGTGTGTTTGATTTACACCATGAATATTAGTAGACAAAACGAACTCCATAAAACAAAGAAAAGAGAAAGAATCACGAAAAAAAGGCTTCTAATCCTTTTGCCCCGTAAACTCGAAAAGAAAGCACGTGTCAGAGCCAACCAAATCGTCTTTTTGTACCACCAAAAGGATGACCCACCAACAATGGAGCCAAGATGTCTAATGCAAGAAGAGCTCCATATTGAATTGATCGAAAAGGAATCCCCTGTTGACAATTGTGTTTCACGTAATTGATCGAAAAGCCTATTGGGTAAATCTCCATCATATTTCCCTGATTTTAGAAGCTGGTCTTTGGATGCCTCGGGTAAGTACTCTGTCAAATTTTTTTCAAGGCACTTGAATTCCACATGTCACCTTGACAAAAAATTATTTCAGGCGCGATGGAAATCAAAAAGTCCAAAAAGGATTAATATTATTGTTTGGTTCTCTCAATTGCTTAACCACAGTCAAACCATCTTTCCCCAACTATTTGTCCTTGTTTAGCAAACAGTGAGGATTTACACCACCTATTATTTGATTGTTCCTTCTCTAGTAGCTGCTGGCAAAAACTACTTTCATCCTTTAATCTCCATTGGATTTTCAGCAACACAGTACAGGATAATATGCTTCAACTCTTGATGGGACCTCGATTATCTTTCAAAGCTCAAATGCTATGGTCTACTGCTATAAAGACATTAATTTCCAAAATATGGTTTGAACGAAATCAAAGGGTTTTTCATGACAAAACGACAGATTGGTCAGGCCGTTATGGAACTATTCAACTCTTAGCTTCTACATGGTGTTCCCTCTCCAAGGCCTGCGAGAACTACTCCATCCAGGATATTTACTTAAATTGGAATGCTTTTATTGTTTCACCTTAATTATATTTTCTGTTTTAGACTTTTGTTATGGTTTTAGTTGTATTTCTCTTTGATGCACTTCTTTCTATTGGGATGTGATGAGGGCGCTATGGGTGTGTCAACCTAGTTGAGATAGCCGGGTGTGCCTACTGATCTCTATTCTTTAAGTTGTAACTAGCTCTTATATATCATTGTACCTTGAGCACTAGACTCTTTTCATTACATTAATGAAAGGATTGTTTATGTTTTTTTAAAAAAATTGTGTTTCACACAGGAGAACAATGCCATAGTTGTGCTGAAAAACCAAGGTACTCCTCCTCCAAGAATTGAGGCCCCTTATGTTCCAAGTAAGGAACTTCATTGGTGATTCGATGCACCCTCTTGAACAGCCAAGGTGGCTGATTTGTCATAGTGGATCGATGTGTATAATCCTTGTAATTCTCTCTGAAGCTTTGGCTTTTTGCCAACAGTAGTTTGCGATTTCTTGGTTTTAGAGGGACGGAGGTTGGTTGAAATTGCAACACAAAGGCCATGTTCAGTCAATAAGGAAGTTGAATCTCGAAGGCTGAAAGGTAAGGAAGGTGAGGCCATGATCCGTGGTTGTGTAAAAGAATGGGGGAATGAATGTGGTGAGTCAATAGCAAAGCAACAATTTGGTTGTCATCTATTGGCGAAGGGATGGTGTGGCTAGAACTTAAGTCCATTGGGAGGGGAGGAAGAGAGTATAATGGCAGTTGATTGGATTCATCTGATTCGTCTCCAAAGATAGTCATATCAAGAGGATGTTTGGTAAAATCTGGATCTTTGGTAGGGCTAGATAGATATCCTTCTGTATTGGAACTAGCAAATGGAATATTAGTTTTATTGGCTGAGGTGGAAAATTTGTTGCTAGCTGGGAGGGTGGTGGGCCTTCCCGGAAGGTAATAGTGGAAAGAGAGGGTTGTGACAAGGAAGTGTTCCATAAATAATAAAACTTGAATCCTCATACTTATGCAAACGTTATAGTTTATACAATTATATTAGTTAGTTTTAACACTCATATAATTTTAAAGGTTCGATATTAAAATTGAAAATTTAAGGATTTAATTGCAATGGTCACTGAAGGCCGAATTGTTAAGGCTAGGGTTTTGATTTGGCCCTATCTTTGGTCCCTCTCCAAAAGTGAAAGTGGAGAGAGACGGCTGTGTAAACGATGGAGAAGCCGATTTTCTAGGGCTAGGGTTTTGGTTTTGGAGGCTGAAGGATGGGATTGATTCGATTAGTAAGGTAGAGCTAGAGTTTTTGACTAAATTAGGGTTTTGGTTTTGAAAGCTGAAGGGTGGGGGTGGATTTGATTAGCATGGAAGAGCTCGGCTTTTCAGCTAAATTGGGGGGAATTAATGAATTATTTGGTGGGTCCACCGAAGGATTAGGCAAAGGAGAGAGGATAGATTGTAGATTTGGATGCTCCTTTATTTTAGGTTATTTTAGGATATTTGATTGATGCATTAAATATGGAGAGTGAGGGGGCAAATTTAAATGATTTGATTCAACCGGCGAATCAAGGCAAACTCAGCGTCTTGTTTAATGCTAATTCTTGTGACGGTTTTGGTTCTCTCTGTCAGCCTTGTGCTTCGACAACCACAACTTGGATTCTAATGTTGATTTCGACGTCGGCCAACTCCATGTCAATTCACACGGAATGATGCCTCTAGTATTTTCTTTTAACTTTAAACGTGCAAAGGAGAGGTAGAAACCTGTTTCCATTTGATTGGATGGATGAAGATAATCGCCACACATGCACCAATATATCTGAAGATGGTTTCTGTCCGGTGAATAATTGGGAGATGAAAGACATCAATCCATCCAACATTTGATGTGACCATTTGCTATTGAAATGGTGAGGGCAAGGATGGAGAAAGAAACATAAGTTTCCATTAGTCTATGGTGATCCAATCCCTGTTTGTACACAGTTATGAGATAATTCTGCACCATAAACTCAAAACATGGCTTTATCATTAGAGAGAGGGTTAATAGAACAGCTAGATGAGAGATGCTTGGTGGGATTCTCGAATTTCTGACCTGAATCACCAACGTTGGACAATCACCATTGCATTCCAATCAGACTGAGGAAAATGGATTTCTTGGATTATGGACTGCATATCCAATCCTAAATTTTCCATATTCATCCATGGAAGACCTAGAGGAAGAATTATGGCCACAAGAGGAATTCGACAAGGAGACCCACTCTCTCCCTTTCTTTTTCTCCTAGTTAGTGAAGTCCTAACATCTCTGGTCAACAGAATTTATGAAAAAGGCTTGTTTGAAGGTTTTGTGATAGGAAATGATAACATCCATATCTCCATTCTTCAATTTGTAGATGACACCCTTTTATTTTGTTGATATGATGATGGAATGTTAGAGACTCTTCGAAAAACTCTTGCACTATTCGAGTGGTGCTTCGGACAGAAAATAAATTGGGAAAAGTCGGCCATTTGTGGAATCAACATTGAAGAATCCAAGCAAGAAGCCGTAGCCTCAAGGCTAGGTTGTAAAACTTTGCAGCTTCCTTTTTTGTATCTAGGTCTTCCCTTGGGTGGATATCCAAAAAGAGTGGACTTTTGACAGCCGGTTATTGATAAACTTCAGTGTACACTAGACAAATGGAGAAGGTATAACCTTTCAAGAGGTGGTAGGCAACTTTAAGCAATTCAGTTCTCTCAAATTTACCAATTTATTATGTCTTCCTTCTTAATGCCAGAAAAGGTAATTTCTTATATAGAAAGAATTATGAGAAACTTCTTTTGGGAAGGACATAAAGGTGGGAAGCTAAATCATTTGGTAAAATGGGAAATTGTCTCTAAAAAGATGGAAGATGGTGGTCTGGCTCTAGGAGGTTTAAAAAGAAGAAACTTGGCTCTTCTAGCCAAATGGGGGTGGTGCTTTATGCAAGATAACTCCTCTCTTTGGAGACAAGTTAAGAGTATTCACAGCAGAAATATTAGTGATTGGCACACTTCTGGGAAGACACTTTGCCGTCTTCGTTGCCCTTGGATCAGCATCTCACAAATTTGGTTGAAAGTAGAATCATTGGCAGTCTTCAATCTAGGAAATGGCAGCAGCATTGCTTTCTGGCATGACCCTTGGATTGATAATACTCCCCTCAAAAACAGTTTTTCTTCCTTGTTCAGAATTGCTTCCAACCAAAATGGCTCTGTTTTGGATCATTGGGATTCTCAAACTCATTCTTGGTCTTTATTCTTTAGAAGACTCTTAAAAGAAGATGAAATTTCAGATTTTCAGAATCTGCTCTCCTTGGTGTCCAACAAGGAGCCTTCAAACAGATCTGACTCTCGTACTTGGTCCTTAGAAGCCAGTGGATCCTTCACGGTAAAATCATTAACTAACCATCTCGCTTTGGACCCACCTCTTGACATTCGCCTACAAAAAGCTCTATGGAAGTCCAATAGCCCTCGAAGAGTGAACATTACAGTATGGATCATGCTTTTTGGAGCTCTAAACTGCTCTTCAGTCTTGCAACACAAGCTGCCTTCCCATTTTCTTTCTCCCAATCAGTGTGTCTTATGTAAATCAGAAGGAGAAGAGCTTCAACATTTGTTCTTTGACTGTCTTTATGCCAGAAACTGTTGGAGAGCCCTTTTTACAACTTTCAACATGAGCTGGTCATTCGACAACATTTTTAGAAACAATGTGCAGCAGATTCTTATAGGTCCTATCCTAAAAAAAAACCTCAAATCTGATTTGGATCAATGCAGTAAAAGCCTTGCTAGTTGAAATATGGTTTGAAAGAAATCAAAGAGTCTTCCAAGATAAAGAACATCCTTGGTTCACTCGTATGAGGCTGCTAAACTAAATGCTTCCCAATAGTGTTCTCTTTCTAAATATTTTGCAGCATACTCTCTCCAAAACATCCGTCTAAATTGGCAAGCTTTCATCCACCCAGATTGATTGATTTTTAAAGTGAAGGGTCACTCCTCTCCAATCAAGAGGATTCAAGTAGCTTAGATTTATGTTCCTGTTTTTCTTTTGCCTTGTATTACGTTTTTAGAAGGAGGATTCACCCTCTTCTTTGTATTCAGTCTTTTTGTAAGATCTTTTCATTCCGATGTGTTTGAGTTATTATGAATGTGATGAGGACGCTAAGGGGGTGTCAACCTAGTTGAGATGCCTGGGTGCGTCTCCGGATCCCGAGTCATGTATCGTTCTCTTTCAAGTATACATCTCTTGTACTTTCTTTTTATGCATTAATAAAAAGATTGGTTTCCTTTTAAAAAATAAGACTCAGGATGATAGAATGGTGGTTGCTCAACCTGATCGACGTATTTGGTTGGTCTTTGAAGCCTTTGGGAACTTTTTTAGTAAAATCTCTTTCTAATCATTTGAAGGTTTCTCATCCCTTGGATTTGGTGGTTTTTAAAGCTCGTTGGAACTCTAAGAGCCTTTGTGAAGTTAATATTCTTAACTGGATATCGTTCTTTGGAACTTTGAATTGCTCCTTCACTCTTCAAAGGAAGTTTCCCTCTCACAGTTTATCACCTTCTATTTGTCTTCTTTGTATGGAAAATGGTGAAGATCTTCTGTACCATTTTTTTGATTGCAGCTTTTCAAGATGTTGTGGGGTCGTATGCTCTCCATTTTAATATTTAGTGGGTGTTTTTATGAGGAGTTTGAAGATGATGTTATTCAGATTTGGTTGGTCCTTTTTTAAAGCCAAAGTCTTAGTTGTTATGGTCCAACATGATTAAAGCAATCCTTACTGAAATTTGGTTCGAAAGAAATTAGAGTCTTCCAAAATAAATCATTGGCATGGATTGATTATTTTGAAATTGCTAGGATTAATGCTTCTTCCTCGGTGCTCTCTTTCCAAGTTTTTTTTTTGTGGAGCTTTCCATCCAAGATTTATTCTTAAATTGCTTGGATTAGTGCTTCTTCTTGGTGCTCTCTGACAGGAGAATATTTGAAAACCACAAAAATTTAGAAGAGCATAAAAGAATTTTTGGCTTAAGAACGAGAGATTGAGAGGGAATGGGGGATTTAATTTTGTAAGAGAGAATCAGAGAGAGGCTTAGAGTCTTTAGAGGAAAGTTGACCCTAAATTAAGTGTATGTCTGCTGGAAGCCTAGAAAGAGCGGAGTTAGTGGAAAAAAGGAACAGAAGAATAATGAAAGTGAATGAATAATTACTTGCTTTGGTGTTCCATAGTATAATTACTTGCTTTAATTACTAAACACAAGACTTTGGTGTTTCATGGAATGTCCTTACTTGGACAGTTCGTGTTGAAGTTGCTTGGATTAGTGTTTCCTCGTGGTGTACTCTTTCCAAAGCTTTTGTTGATCTCTCCATCCAAGTCTTGTGCCTTACATTGGAGCGCTTTAATTTTACTTTTTCGAATTATTGATGTATTGAAGATATTTTTGAATTGTATTGTTGGATATTAGTATTTTCTTTTATATTCCTTTGTCCATTGTTGGTGATAGCTCGTTTCTTGTATTTGGTCATTATGAGGGTGCTATGAGATTGTGAACCTAGTTGAGATCCCCGGATGTGTCCACTGATCCTTTAGCTCTTTGTACTATTGTATCTTAGTTAGTTTTTTGAGCATTAGTCCCATTTCATTAATAGTGTAAGGCTACCATGGAAAAAAGGAACAAAAGAAAAATGAAACTGGAGGAATAAACTTGCTTTGGTGTTCCATAGTGTAAGGTCAGTGCACATGGTCTAGAATTGGGCCTTGTAAAGACTTCTCCCTTTTCTTTTGTATTCCTTTGTCCACCATTGGTGATAACTTGGTTCTTGTATTTGGTCATTATGAGAGTGCTATGGGATTATCAACCTCGTTGAGATTCATGGATGTGTCCACTGATCCTGTAGCTCTTTGTACTATTGTATCTTAGTTTGTTTTTTGAGAATTAGTCTCATTTCATTAATAATATAAGGCTACCGTGGAAAAAAGGAACAGAAGAATAATGAAACTGGAGGAATAGACTTGCTTTGGTGTTCCATAGTATAAGGTCAGTGCAAAATGCAAAATAAAAAGAGACTAGTGCTTAAAATGCAATGAAACACAATAAAGTAAAATAAAATAATTACAACCATTACAATTGGATACAACCAATAATAGCACTAAAAAAAAGATGTAGAAGCCCTTTATTATTCGCCATGCAGAGAGGACAGTCGAAATAAGGAATGAGAAAAAGCCCAAACTTTCACATTTAGTGCCTCAACCCATTGTTGGATAAAAGACCAGTAATCCAAAACATCTTTTTTTGGCCGCCTAGAAACTATGAAAAAAGTTGGGAATCTCAATTCCTAACTTCAACCAATTAAGCTTATATGTTTTAATTGGATTCCTTTCTTCTGTGGAAAATAACTCAACGAATTCCCCTTTAATAGCTTATCCAATAATACGTTCCAATGAGATTTGGAAATCTCAGTAGAATTTTCTTTAGCATAAAAAGACTCAAGCGCTCAGCAAAAAGATTTTTCTTTTCGTTTCCTTTTTGTTTTTTGATTGACCTCATAACCAGTAAACCAGCAATTAAATACATATTTTATCTTTCTGAGATTAGAACTCATAACATGGTCGGCCCAAACACGTGATCTTTACCAGAGAATTCTCAATCATAAGGGTTGCGACCAACTACAGTGAAAAAGTGAAGGACCCAACTGTACTTAACCAGCTTCCAAAAATAGAGGAAAATGATCCGGAAAAAGTTGTAGCTTGCTTTGAGACCCAAGGATATTATTCTTTAGAGACAGAAAATCTATCAATAAGGGAATGAGAAGAATTCTAAAAACTCCAAGACCAAGTTAACCAGCCAATAAAGAGAGGCGTCTCCAAAAGTCCGAATTATTGATGAATTTGTTAAAATTTATCATTCCTTTAGTTTGGCTTCCTATTGGAAAATTTTCTGGAGCCCATCGAGTAACATTGACAATACCTCCAAATTAAGTTTATCTGCTGAAATATTATCTATTTCCATTGTGATAATGGTGGGTTGACTTCTGAATACCTTTGAAAGGATAAGGGTATTAATGAAACCTTTGAAGTTCAGGAGTATCATTTGAGGGTTAGTCTCTGTTCATTATTTCGATGGAAAGTTTTGTTTCTTGTTCAAATTTTTTTCTCGACTTCTATGCAAGCCTAAGTGCAATCCAGTAGATTAATTTTCGAAGAGATACTAACAAGTCCTTCAAGGTATTTGTGTATTGCCTCAAAAGTGCTATGTTCCCAACAAGTGAAAAGGTTACTTCTTAATAGGGATCCAACCTCCATACCCCTCACTTAAATCTGGACGAGAATGCTTTTTTCCACATCATTAGAATTTTCGAATGATAATTACCTAAAAAGCTTTCATTTTCCAAAATATTAAACATTGGGGAGTTATTTCATCCATTACTAGGCTGTCATGAGCAAACAGCATAGTAACAACCAAAAAAATTCTGAGTTTACAGAACTTTTAGCTCTCGCTTTTATGTTCTTTCTAACAAATAAAAGGTCTATTCACTGAATGGATTCACAAGCACCCGTGCTTAGTGCTCAAACTAATATCCTCCATAAATTTAGTTCATGTGAATTATTAATGTACAGATGCTCAACTATGAAATGTACATCTATTTTCTAGAGCTCTCATTTTATTTTTTATTTTTTATTTTTCCTGGCTTCAGAAATTGGACGAAGCTGCTGTGGAGGGTGTTTTTAAGAAGTCTCTGGAAAACTACGTTAAATGGTGTGAATATTTATGCATTCAACCTGTTTGGAGCAGGTTTGGTCTTTGTAACTTACTCTTGTTATTTTTTGAATGGAGTCTTAAGTTTATCTCATATTTTTATTTTTCAACAATGAATTTGTGAATTTGATTCCTCGTAGAAGAATTTTTTTTTGAATGGAGTCTTAAGTCTTATTTCAGTTCCAAAAAAAATTATTACAAGTATTCTATTTTTTTTTTTTATTTTGCAGTTTGTCTGCTGTTAGCAAGGAAAAAAAGCTACTATTTATTTCCTTGTACTTTCTGATATGGGGGGAAGCATCCAACGTCAGATTTCTTCCCGAATGCTTATGCTACATCTTTCACCATGTATGTAACTGTGGACTTCAATTTTTATTTTATTGGATTATGTTCACCTCTTTTATTTTTGACCTTGAAGTTGATCCAACATACGACTTGAAATAAATTTATGTTCAGTATTTATTTTCTTGCAAAGGCTTCTTTCGTAATTATAAATTATGTTCATGGGTTGGATTGATTTGTGACACTTTTTTAATCTAATCTAATTTTTTGGAATGAAAAATTGCCCCATCCAAACAACCCTTAGAGAATAGACCTAACCACCTGACCATGAAAAATTTGGGTTACAGTTTTACACATCCAGAATTTAATGAAAATTTCATAATCGCTATATACCAAAGTCTTTTCATTCAAAGGAAAAGATTTTCCGCCTAGACCTTCACGTCGCTTCAGTCGTCTTCTTCGTCGTTGTCGCCATCTGATGTAGTTGCTTTCTGCCGCCGTCTTTTGTTTTCTTTTAATTATTTTAACCATGTTTGGAGGTTAAAAATGATCTTTCAATGGTGCAGAATTTCTATAATCGAGAATGAATAAGTTATTGGATCAAAAGTTGTAATGTTTAATGCAAATATGCACAACAAAGTGCATTTACAAGAATAAAAGAGGATCAAAGAAAGCAGTGATCATTTTTGTGAATTCTTCACTAAATCTTACATTTGTAAAAAAGACCATGTTCCTTAGTATACTCAAGATCCAACTGTCTCCCTACTTAATGGCGATATCGTTGAAGAAGCTTGTACAACTTTGTATGAAAACTCAAAGCAAGAACTTCCTCAGGATTCATCACATAACCTAAGTGGGGAACACTGTAATATTAGGCTCAATGGTTCACTCTTTGATAAGGTTTTATTATCTTCCATAGGTAATATGTTGCTTAGTTGGAAACCCTTTCTCTAGGGGGTTCTTTTGTGGGCTTGATTTTTTGTATGTCCGTATATTCTTTCATTTTTCTCAATGAAAGTAGTTGTTTCTATAAAAAAAACTCACCCCACAATGATCTTTTCTCCCTATATTGAGGACTTGGATTGTATATATGATGTTAGTGTAGCTTTGTAAGTAGCGTGGAAATTGACTTTCAACATCATAGTAGTCTTTGTGAAGAAGATATAGGTGAGGATTGAACTTTAGTTGTTACGAACTCCCAACTGAAAAAGGTTTTCCTCTTTAATCAAGGGGTGTATAGTATGCAATTTAAAGAGATTACCTTCATCTTTCCCGAGGAGTAGGCAGAAAGCTTTATTCTTCTTTTATTTTTGTTATATTCCAATGTAGACAATGTTGAAGATTGGGGTGATTCATAAGATCAAGTTTGTGGATTGAGTTCTTTTTTGTTCCGGTCATTTTTGGAGATTTGTTTTGGCTTCGTCTGACAGTGTTAACATGTTTGGTGTTTGTGGTGGTGTTGATTGATGTTTGAGGAGATTTAGATGTTGCGAGCTTGGTTTTGTCTCGCTTTTTACTTTGATCTTGATTAAAGTCATCCTTATGCTTTACTGATTTGAAGTTTGTGAAGGATTCTTCTTAGTATGGCTAGCATGGTTGATGTTTTGGTTTACATTCTACATAGGCGTGAGTCGGTGAGATTCTTTTGCAAGTACTCACTTGTTGATAGTTTATGTTGGACACACAACCCTTCAATCCCAAGGCCTTTGATTCCAAACTTTGAATTGGTTATTTTAGATTTACGATCAATTGATATGTTTGATTCCCTTGTGCTTATGTTTTCCGAGGCTTTTTATTATGATTAACAGTCTTCTTCCGTGCTCCTCCTTTGTTTTCTTTATAATTGTTACAGTTTTCTCTTTCTTCTTTAGCAGTAGTAAAGCCTCATGTTTCTGAACCTTCATTTGCTCTTCCTCTTCCTTCTTCAGGATTGCTTCTTCCTCCTTTTTCTGCTTGGAAATTTCCATTTCCTGTAAGTCTTTTCCCTGTTCTTCTTTGCCATCTCTTTGTAAGGACTTCTCCACTCCTCTGTCATTTTCTCCCACTCCCTGTTATCTTCGCTACCTCCTGAACATTCTTGTTTTAAGCAAGAAGAGATGCATGCCTCTCATTTGAAAAGAGAAAGAATGCAGACATGGGTTGTTTAGGCTTCAATGGATCTTTCTCTTTCTTCTTCTTTTTCTCCTTCTCTGATTCCTCTTTGAATTGAAGGTACTGCTCAAGTAGTTCCATGGCTGTCTTCTGCTTCTGCTCTTCTTCTAACCTCATCGCCTCACTCTCACGTTTCTGTTTAGAAGTGATTAGCAAATAGTATTCTTTTTCAGCTTGATACCTCTCTTCATCTGGCTTCTTCTTTTCTGCTGAAACACTCTTCTATTTTGCCCCCAAAATGTTTGAAATTTCCTTAAACTCCACCTTCGGATTCTTCTTCTTGATCTTGTTCCATTGATCTTTGCACTATAAGGTGTAAGGTGGAGCCGGTCTCTTCTTTTCTATGCATTACTTCTCTTTCTTATCTTGTTCCTTGTCTTTCAATATTTGAATCATAGGGAAATTCATAGTTGGTTTGAATTCCTTCAACTTCTGCAACTTCTTCAATTCGATCTGGAGCTTTTCCTGTTCTTTATCTCTTGTTTTAAGCTCTTCATCCTTCTGTTTAAGCATCTCATCTTTGGCCTTCAAAAGCTTCCCAATCTTCTCCTTATCAAGCCTCAACTGTTGAAGCATGTCCTGCACCTTCAACTTCTGCAACTTCTTCAATTCGATGTGGAGGCTTTTCCTGTTCTTTATCTCTCGTTTTAAGCTCTTCATCCTTCTGTTTAAGCATCTCATCTTTGGCTTTCAAAAGCTTCCCAATCTTCTTCTTATCGAGCCTCAACTGTTGAAGCATGTCCTGCATTTCCTGCAAAATTTTCCATTCAAGATCTATGTCCAAATCGGATAGCTTTCATTTTTTCATCATAATGTTGTCTTTATTGACTTGTCCTGTCTCTTTTTGGATCGCCTCATGTACTACATTGATAGTTAGTTTGTATTAGGATATGATGGGGTCGTTGAGGGAAGTTGCAATAATTCAGCAGAGCTTTTTCCTTTCCCCCCCCTCTCATTGTCTTGGTTGCTTCTGCTGGATTATCACGGCATTTTTGGTTTTTGTTCAAGCATGTTTGCAAGGTTGTTGGCGTTGGTTGTTCTCTGTTTTCAATATTGTGTGGGTGTTTGGCAGCAGCTTCAGTGATAATGTTGTGCAGATTCTTATTGGTCCAGCTTTAAAGAAGAGCCCTTGGTTGTTTTGGGCTAATGCATCTAAGGAATTGCTTGAGAAGCTTTGGTTTGAAAGAATTCAAAGGGTATTTCAAGATAGTAAATTTGGTTGATTAGATCAACTCGGAATAGCTCGCTTGAACGCTTCTGCTTGGTGCTCTCTTTCCAAATCTTTTGAAGTCTTCTTCATGTCAGATATTTGTCCTAATTGGAGTACTTTTATCTTTCCAGATTATTGTAACTTCTTCTTATAGCTAGGGTTACAGTTGTGATGTATTGTCCTTTTATTTTGTTGAGTTGTATTTGCTCTTTTTGGAATGCTTTGTCTGTTGAATAGTTTGCTTGGTCATGATGAGGGTGTTTAGGGGTGTCAACCTAGTTGAGTTTCTCGGATGCACTTCCTGATCCTTGGGTTCTTTTTGTTTCGTTGTATCTCTTTATTTTACTTTGAGCATTAGTCTCTTTTCATTAATTCAATGAATGAGGCTTGTTTCCGTTTTAAAAAAAATTAGGATATGATGGAGGATGCTATTGGAGTGTCGACATAGTTGAGATGCCTGGGTGCACGTACTGATCCCTAGTGTTTTGATTTTGGTTCTAGGGCCTTTTTGTTTCCTTGGTTCTTTACTTTGTACTTTGAGCATTGATTTTAGTCCCTTTTTGTTTCCGTGATTCCTTACCTTCTATTTTGAGCATTAGTCTCATTCATTATATCAATGAAGAGGGTTGTTTCTGTTTCAAAAAATATATACCGGAAGAGAACTATAAGCATATACAAGGAAATAATCGCTGAATAAGATCTCTAAATTACAGCCTGATTTTCCACAAAATGTTCTTGTATGAGAGGGGAGAGTAGTAAGGTAAGTAATGGACTAGCTTGATTTTCTAAAAGATGTGCTTGTTTCTCTTTCATCAAATTTGTTTCAGGTTGATGTGTCCACGTGCCTCCCCATTTTGACCTGTTCTGAACATATTTGAAAATTTAAAAACGAATACCATTTTTCGTGTGCTGCACATGTATTTGGATGTCTCCATTTCCACACCTGTTCCCTAGATGATTTTTTATATTTTGTAGTTATGTAATTTTTATCTTCTCCCATGAGCTTCATTGTTTTACCCTTAAATTTGTATCCAGATGGTTCGGGAAATGGATGAGATATTGAGGCATCAGATTGCGCAGCCAGCTAAGAGCTGCGAGTCTAAAGATGGTGTTTCTTTCCTTGATCAAGTTATCTGTCCTCTTTATGAGGTTCTGGCTGCGGTATGTTCTTTTCTATTTCTTGTCTCCTAAAATTTCTAATGGAACAGTAGGATTTTTTTTCTTTCTTTTCTCAAAAGATTAGGAGTGAATGTGTCCATATGAGTAGTTGACCTCGAGTGGCATCTGGAAATCTTCTGCTAAAATTTGAGAAATGGAGTTCAAAAGGTGAAAATTTTCTGATAGGCGTGGTTCAGCTACAGTTTAATTCTTTGGTGTTTTCTCTTGGTTTTATTTTTCTTCCGTGGGTGATCTTTATGTATGGAGGGGTCTTTGGGGTTCTTTTTAATCCCATTTTGTTTTCGGGGTTTTTTTTTTTTTCTCTTTTTTTTTGCGAGTTGTTGCATCTATTATTGTAGTCTTTCATTTTAAGAAGTTTCTGTTTTCTTCAAACAAGGAAAAAGGAATGGAAAGGTTAGTTTCAAGGTGCTAAGTTTACAGAAGTTAAAGAACTGGTTTCCAATTTCATGGAGGTGTACTCTCCCTGTTTATTGTTGAAGTAACGCGCTTTAGTGGGATTTCACAAAATCACAGAAAAGACAATTGAATTTTATATTTGAAGTATGTTCCTTGAATATCTAGTCTGCTTTCTTGAGCTGCCAATTGATAAGGCCTAATTATTAAATTCTCAGGAAGCTGCAAACAATAATAATGGGCGGGCACCTCATTCTGCATGGAGAAACTATGACGATTTTAACGAGTATTTCTGGTTAGTTGCAAAATGCTGTATGTTTGATTTGTAATGAACAGTTCATACTGATGAAGTTATGGAGTGCTGTCCATTTTTTTTATCAGGTCGCTTAGATGCTTTGAACTCAGTTGGCCATGGCATAAAGGCAAATCTTTTTTCCAAAAGCCAACACCAAAGTCGAAGGTGGTTTGCATGCTTTGCTTAATTTTAACAAAACCTATCATTCTTCTTGTACTTCTTTTATTATTATTATTATTTTATCTTTTTTCCTTCAACTCAGTTATACTGTGGTATTTATAAACTATTTGTTGTACTGATTGGTTTGAGTTGGCGAAGATAGATTTTTCTGTGCTGTATAATTCCTTACGTGAGATTGTTGTTTTCTCATAAACATTTGGGAGTGAAAAGTCTGATTTAGCAGGTGGTTTTCAGGGTTTTGAATCTATATTATTTTCTTGAACCCAAAGAATTCTTGAATTGCGATATGCAACTTTTTAGGTGGTCCTGTGTGCATATACAATTTTTTACCCTCCAACTTAGAGAAATATCAAACTATTGGTGGTTCATTTGAGTAGGCTACTTTTAGGCTTGTTACCCTCACCCTTTGCCCTAATTTTGAAATTTTGTTGCTTTTAGGCCTGGTCTATATTGATGCAATTGTCGATGATTATGGTTACTGTTGTCCTAATTAATCAAGGAGAAATGGAAGATGATTAAGATTATTGTTATCCTAATTAAACACAAAAAAAGCTTGCGCTTAAGCTCCAGAAGACCATTGCACCTTGAGCTTTAACAAATTCTGTTACCAATAATGCTCACAGTGTTGTTGAAGATCAATTCTCTCTGTTCAATTATGTACTTCCATAGCCTTTGGTTTTATGAGTCATCCTTTTTACTGGTCGTAGTGGCTTGAGAGAAGCCATCGGATTTTCAACGAAAAATGGGACTGTTTTGATAGGTCTTTTTGAATCACTTACCTTTCCAGCTCTTCCATGTTGTAAATTATCACCTCCTGTTTGTAACTACAGCATTACGTTTCTTGCTGCCAATTTAAAGGGTTTTTTTAAACTTCTTTTGGCTTGGGGCTTGGCCTTTCTTGTAATTTCATCAATTCCATTAAAGGAATTGTTTCTTGAAAAAAAAAAATGCATCGGGTTGAACGCAGCTTCTGGTTGAGCAAGAGACTGGTGTCATTGTCTATCACAGCCAAATTCTATTTGTGTACATATATCTTATTCTTTATTAATAGAACTATCGTGATTCTGATGAACAAAAGGTACTTGTTGGCTAACAAACATTTTACCGGTCGTGCTTTTATTTTTGTTCTTTTATAACTGAAAATTAGTTTCTTAATTTTATTTATTTTTCTGTGAGGGTTATTTTGCATTTAAATGTTTAGTTTCCTGATGAAATTATATATTGGAAAAAACCACGTGATATTGGGTTTCATGCCTTCAGTGTGGTGCATTAGCCATGGCATGTTTAGTACTTTAATTTTTTCTTTGTGATGTGCTCATACGAGAATGTTGAGTAATTTTCCCTTTCCTTATCATTATTATTTCTTTTTCAGAATATGCTTGGTAGAAGTCGTCATCAAGGGAAAACGTCATTTGTTGAGCATCGGACTTTTCTTCATCTTTATCATAGTTTCCATCGTTTATGGATATTTTTGGTTATGATGTTCCAGGTATATGGGCTTTTTAAATGCTTTTTATTATCCTTAGTCCTGATAACTAAAATTTGCTAACCTGTGTCTTGATGCTTGGGAAATTTCTTTTGTTTTTGTTTATGTGGTGTAGCCTAAATTAGGGGTGATCATCTGTCGGTTGACGTCGGTTTTGGACTCAAACCGGTGCCGACCACTGACTAATTGGTTTCGGGCGGTCGGTTCCCCTCGGTCTTGAATACATTAACGGTCGGTTGAGTTTGGTCGTTTTTCACGATTTTGATAAGGGAATGTAAGAAACTAGAAGGAAAAAACAGAGAAAAAGGTAACAGGAAAGAAAAAAGACAAATGGGGAAGAAGATGAAAAAATCAAACCAGAAAAGGACAGAGAAGAAAGGAAAGGAAGAAGAGAAAAAGGAAAGAACAAATAGAGAAGCAATTGAAAAAAAGAAAGAAATGAGGAAGAACTCAACTCATAGAAGAAAAAAACGTGATAAAGGAAAGTTTAGAAAAATAAAAATGTTTTAAGCATATAATAAAATAAACAAATAAAATAACATAAAACAAAATAAAATTAATATATATATATTTTAAATGAAACTCACCTTGGGAAGAGATCGTCTTCCCATGGTCTGCATGCATTGGGAAGCCAATCACCACGGGAGGGTTTTATTTTGATACTGTTAATAGCGTCAGCCGGTTGCGGTCGGAAATTGAAAGTTTCCTTGACCGGCCGGCGGACTGGTTGGTTTTTTACACATTAAAACCGACCATCGACGGCTCATACCGACCATCGACGGCTCATACTAATAAACCGGCCGACTGTCGTCGGTTCGGCTGGTTTTGGTCATTTGACTCGGTTTTTTGGATTTGCTTGCTCACCCCTAGCCTAAATGACAAAAGAGATGGTGATCCTAGAAATCTAATCCAAAGGATTAGGACTGGGATATCTGTACTTTCATATATTTAATTATCATTATTTTTTTGAAAAGGAAACAAGGCTTTTTATTGATATAATGAAAAAACATACATCAAGAGAAAAACTAGAACAACAACCAACAACCAAAACAATCCTAGAGATCAGAAGGTGCACCTAGGAATCTCAACTAGGTTGATACGCCCTTAGCATCGCCATCATCTCCAATACAAATCACCAACCGGACATACAATGATAATATTAGAAATATGTCCTCCATTACAATGCCAAGTTAGAAACAATTGCTAAACTATAGCTAATGTGCTGGAAAAATAAAAGCCTTCCAATTTAGACTTAGATCTTTGATAGAAAAGTCTGCAAAAGACTTGCAGACTTGGAAATGGTGCACTAAGAGGAAGCATTAAGCCGAGCTGCCTCAAACCGATCTAACCAAGGAGTGTTCTTTTCATGAAACACTCTTTGGTTCCTTTCAAACAATATTTCAGCAAAGCAAGGTTTTGACCGCATTATTTCAAAGTAGTTTTGGGGATGACTTGAGCTTTGGACCAACCAGAATCTGCAAAACATTCTCACGAAAATCATTCCCAAAAGGCCATCTTAAGTTAAAACAAGCAAAAAGACGGTGCCAACACTTCTCAGCATAGCTGCATACAAAAAACACATGCTGTAAATCCTCCCCGGCTGCCAAACAGAGAGAGCAAATGTGTGGTGACAAACAATGTGAAGGAAGCTTCTTTTGCATAATAGAAGAGCAGTTTAAATACCCAAATAGCATAATCCAAACCGTTATGTTCACCCAATGAGGACTCTTAGATTTCCACAAAGCTTTCTCCAAATGCTCATTTAAAGGGGAAGCTGGTGATAAGTGAGAAATGAGAGACCCTGCTGGAAGTTCATTTAATTATTATTTATCACATTGTTATTCTTACAGGCTCTGACCATAGTTGCATTTAACGATGGAAGCTTTAATATAAAGACACTGCTGGAAGTTCTGAGTCTTGGTCCGACATTTGTTGTAATGAAGTTTATTGAGAGTATGTGCTGTTCTAGTTGTTTCTACTGGAATTGTTTGAAGCTGATGTGTTCAATTATCTTGTGTGCAATAGATTGAAATAACTTTCTTTGTTGTTCTAACAATTTTCTATTCTACTGCATGTACTTGACCCAGGTGTTCTCGATATCCTAATGATGTATGGTGCATACTCTACTTCAAGGCGTCTTGCTGTTTCTCGAATTTTTCTTCGTTTTCTTTGGTTCAGTATTGCATCAGCTTCGATAACCTTTCTTTATGTGTATGTATTCTTGCGTTAATCTTTTTGCTGTCTTGTTTTCTCCACAAGACGTTTAGTCTTATTTTTATCTATTCTGTTACAGGAAAGCTCTTCAGGAGGGGAGTAAACCAAATGCAGAAAGAGTGATGTTCAGACTATATGTAATTGTGATTGGAATATATGGTGGTGTGCAGCTTTGTCTCAGTATCCTCATGCGTATACCTGCTTGTCATCTTTTAACAAATCAATGTGATCGGTGGCCTCTTGTTCGCTTTATCAAGTGGATGCGTCAGGTTTCACCCTCTTATGCTTGCTTTATTTGTTGTTTTCTGCTCGCGTAATGTGGTCCTCTCAATTTCAGTTGACACAGGTTCTTTTGTTAAATCTATAACTTTTTTTTTTTTTTTTGGCTTCTGAATTTGTTTTACTAGGAACGGTACTACGTTGGACGTGGGATGTATGAGAGGACTACCGATTTTATCAAGTAAGTATCTGAATTTATTTGATCTGGATCGACTAATGTTTCATTAGGTTCCCAACCACAAAAAAAACAACACGAAACACAAATATAAAATTGTGTTGCTATATCAAGTGAAATTATAAAAGAGGGGCAAGACGATATTTGATATAAGCTTCGAGGATTTCATCATGGTCAAAGTGGCTTGCTAAACTCCCAGAATGCATTCCCTTAATAATGAATTTCCTAAGAGAGGTATGAGGAATGCAAACCATGTCACCTTTGAAGAAGAAGCCATCCAAATTATGAAAGTCAGTGTATGGGTGGTGATTGGTGCATTTTTCCCAGTTATCCTTAAAATCTATTTACGTGCAATATATATATATATATTTTGAAAAGGAAACATGATTTTTCCTTAATTTAGGAAGAGTCTATTGCTCAATGCTAGATGATATGAGATAATATTAAATTTGCCTTCACTCATTAGCTACCCATTAGCTTAAGCTTTTGGGTCTATCGGTATCAAAGGTGGTGGTCAAGGAGGGTTCAAATCCTTGCAATGTTATCTCTTTCTTTATTAATATTGATTTCCACTTTTTGTATCTTTTACATGTTTTAAGCCCATAAGTAAGGGGAATGCTAGATGTTTTAATATTAAATCTGCCTTTCCTATTAGCTTAAGCTATTGGATCAATCGATGATTTAAGACTCAAAATACAAGAATCATAATAAAAAATAAGATACAATAAGATTAAACCATGAAAATAAAAGCGTTCCAATACAAATTAATGTCCTAATTAGAATAATTGGAGAAAACTTTGGATAGAGAACGCCAAGTGAATGCAAGAAGACGAGTAGAATCCGAATGAGCTAACCAATGAAGTGACTTATTGTGAAAGACCTTCTGATCGTGTCCAAACCAAATTTCTAAAAATTGAGCTTTAACTGCATTGGACCATAAAATCTGAGAGCTAAAAGCCAAAGAAGGGCCAACCAAAAGCTTTAATATGTTGCTGTGGAAAGATTTACCAAAGACCCACTGAATCTGGAAAATTGAGAATAAAAACCACTTAGCAGTTTTTATATTTTCTTTTGAATATTTTGTATCATTGTATCTTGATAATGATGTTGCAGCTTATGTTGGAGGGTGGTCCAAACAAGAATATTAATTTTCTTAGGACTTTTGGATTTCCTAAGTGCCTGATACACTTCCTTATCTAAAGGAGAGGTAGCAATTAAATGCTTAGATAAAGAGTTAACAGAAAAGCTTCTGGGTGAATTCAAAGCCCAACTTTTATCTTGAGAAAAAGCAATCTGTTTGGAGTCTAAGCAACACCCATTAATGGATGGAAATCTAGAATTTTAGCATCTTT
Source organism: Benincasa hispida (assembly GCF_027475165.1). Taxonomy (NCBI): domain Eukaryota; kingdom Viridiplantae; phylum Streptophyta; class Magnoliopsida; order Cucurbitales; family Cucurbitaceae; genus Benincasa; species Benincasa hispida. The sequence goes on from NC_143479.1 coordinate 52,321,701, forward strand.
TAACAATCTTCTAAAAGTGATATGCCATGATCTTGTAATTAAGGAATGTGATCAAAAGCTGTTAGGGAATGCAATCTTTTTCGTCTTTTTTCTTCACTAAATCTCCCACTTCCTACTACATTTAATTGTAGCCCCACCACCATTGCCTCCACCACTATTGTGCCGCCATCACCATTGTTTGTGTTTCTGTTGTCAGCAAGCTCCAAAATATTGATTATGCTCTATTTGTCTTTGAAAGGAAACATAACTTTTCATTGATATAATGAAAAGAGAGACTACGGCTTAAAATACGAGGAAACAAAATATTCAAAAGAAGACATAAAACTGCTAAAAACCATAAAATATCCATCCTAAAATTCATGAATAAACAGAAAAGATAAATGCTCCCAAATCCAAACAAATATCTTGGTTAGAAAAGTTTTATAAAAAGCTTAGAAAGAGAACACGAAGATGATTATGCTCTATTGTCATGTCATTGAATTACAAAGTGCTTCCAGAGGTGAAAATGGTGAACCAATGGTTAGATGAGATGAAGATGGAGTTGACGAAGATGCATAAACAAGAGAGAGAGAAGAATGATGATACTTTTGGGGGGAGGTTTAAAAAAAAAAAGAAAGTAAAATGCTAAAGCGAACTTTGGTTTGGTTTTGGTTTTGGTTTGGGCCTCAAATAGAAACAAGCTGAACTGTGAACACCCCTAGAGGTCCATGATTAGTGATTTTCTAAGAGCACCTGAGCTAGTGTATTTTTAAGCAAGTTTTTTTTTTTTAAAAGGTTTTGCAATCGTTTTGAAACATTTTATAAATTTGCGATATAAGGAAGCTAATACCATAAACATTGATACCGTGAGTACTTTTGAGACTGGCCAATCTTTTATTGCTACCATCTTTCTTGGGTGAACAGCCACCCCTTTTACGCTTCTAACAAACCCCAAAAAATAATTATTTTAGACAAGAAAGTTCAAATTTTTAAACTTATAGAAATTTCATTTTAAGTAAGAATGAAGGAGATATTGTATAAGTGTTATTGCGATCTTCGTTACTCTTTCTATAGACTAATATGTCATGGTTGGTGTGTTGGGCAATTCAAAAGGCATGACTTACCTTCATCCTCCAGTTTATTATTATTATTTTTTTTGAAATAAGAAACTTCTTCATTAGGATAATGAAACAAGATTAATGTTCAAAGTATATAATGATATTAAATTAGAAAGACCTAAGGATCGAAGGGTGCACCTGGACATCTCAACTAGGTTGACACCCCCTCAGCACCCTCATCGTATTCAATAAAGACTATAGGATTACAATCAGAATTCCAACCAAAATCAAATTCCAGCCCAAATGTCAAAGGTACAAGAACAATTACAAGAGAAAATGACACCCAAGCCGAGAAGAAACAAATACAAAACAAAATGACTAATTTCACTGCAAAAACAATCTTTGGCAGCAAGCTTTCTGAAAACTGAAGAACGATCATAGTGTAATAGGATGGAGAAATGAATGCCCGCTAATTCAAGTTTAGTTCTCGAATAAAGTAATCTTCAAAAGTTCTTCAAAGTGTACACGATGAGGACACATTCAGCCGAGCAAATTCAAATCGGTCTAACCAAGGAGAAGCTTTATTATGGAAAACTCGCTGGTTTCGTTCAAACCATAGTTCAGTGAGCAAAGCTTTAACTGCGTTACTCCAAAGTAATTTTGGTCTTTTCTTATGAGCTGGACCAATCAAAATCTGCGAAACATTGTCACTAAAAATGCAACCAAATACCCAACATAGGTTAAACAAGTAGACCAACAGATCCCAACACTTTTTAGCATAACATTCAAAAAATAAATGCTGTAAGTCTTCATGGTCTGCCAAACACAGTGGACAAATATGAGGAGAGAGGTAATGGAATGGAAGCTTCCTTTGCATGACTAAGGCACAATATAAATTCCCAACTAACATGAACCAAACCGTGATGTTCACCCGCCATGGGCTTTGGATTTCCAATGCTTTTCTCCAATTAGTTTTCTATGGGTGAGGCCAAAGATAGGTGATTAACAAGTGATTTGGCCGAGAAGACTCCACTTGCTTCCCATAACCAAATCCTTCTATCCAGGATATTTAAGGTTTTTTTGTCCGAAATAATTGCCATAGTCTTATGAAAATCATTAATTTCTTCCTCTTTCAGCAACCTACAAAAGAATATAGACCATGATGATGTGGAGGGATCCCAATGATCTGAAACTGAACCTTTAGGATTGAGGGCAACCTTAAAAGGCCGTGGAAACCATGTGCTCAAAGGAGTTTTATCTAACCATGGATCTGTCCAAAAGGCTGTTCTGCACTCATTCCCAATTCTGAAAACGGCCAATTCTTCAAGATCTTGAGATACTAATCCACGGGCTACGAAGACTAGAGCACACCTTACCAGCCATATGCCATTTGAAGGGGGCTGCTCCCATGTATACTTCTTATAACCTGACACCAGAGAGAATTTGTCTCATTCATAAAACGCCAGCCCCATTTAGAAAGCAAAGCGAAGTTTCTCATTTTTAAACTGCCCAAACCTAGGCCTCCATCTTTTTCAGTTTTAATAACTCTCCCATTTCACCAAATGATTCAATTTTCCCCCTTTATGTCCTTCCCAAAAAAATTTCCTCACGGTTCTTTCCAACGTTGAAATCACCTTTCTGGCACTAAAATGGTGGACATGTAATAAGTGGAAAGATTGGACAGAACTGATTTTCATAACGTGATTCTTCCACCGTGGGATAAGTTATACCTCTTCCATTTGTCTAATTTTCCTTGGACTTTATCAATCACAAGCTGCCAAAAGGATACTTTTTTAGGGTATCCTCCCAAAGGTAAACCAAGATATATCATAGGTAACTGCTCTACTTTACAAGTCAGCAAAGATGCAACAGAACGTACCTTATTTTCATCTATGTTAACCCCACATAAGACTGATTTCTCCCCGTTGACCTTTTTCCTGGAGCACCATTAAAAACGTTCAATTGTTTTCCGTAGTTTTTCTATCATCTCGTCTTTCATATTTTGCAAAAGATTAGAGTATCATCGGCGAATTGAAGTAATGGAACATGAAGTTTTTCTTTTCCCACTATAAATCCTTCATACTTTCCTTTCTTATGAAGTCTTAAAATAAGACCATTCAACACTTCACTTATAAGAGAAAAAAGGAAAGGTGAAAGGGGATCCCTTGCCTTATTCCCCTAGAAGCGAAGATTCTTTCTCTTGGTCGCCCATTGATGAAAATGGATAATCTTGGGTTTTTGATACAACCCATTATCCATGTAATCTAGTGAGTGTTAAAATTTTTTCCTTTTAATACCTTCTCTAGGAATACCCAATCAACTCTGTCAAAGGCGTTTTCCAAATCTAATTTGAGGATCCATCCTTTTTTCTTTTTAAATCTATAGTCCTCCGCTACTTCTTAGCTAGCTATAAGAATTGGATCTAGAATTTGACGGCCTTCAATGAATGCACTTTGAGTGGGGGCGATGATGCTAGGCATAATTCCTTTCATTCTCTCAGCAAGTACTTTGCAACCTGCTTATACACTAAAGTGGTAAGGTTAATGGGCCTAAAGACTTTTACCATGACAGCATCTTCTTTCTTTTTGATCAAACAAATTAAATTTTCCTTTACACAGGAATTCAGCCTTCCATTTTCATAAAATTCATCAAATAGACTGCTGAAATTATACTTAATCTGCTCTGAAAATTTGATGAAGAACTCTGCTGCATATTCGTCTACGCCAAGAGCTTTATTTTTCCCCAAAACCTTTTCGAATTTTCCCTTAAGTGAATCGTGAAACCAGCCAAGTGTTTTGAGCTTCCGAGACAATGGACCATTCCAGATTGATTGGGATAGAGCCTGCATTAGGAGTCTTCGTGTGTAGGGACTTATAAAAGTCTATGATTAGAACTTCAATTTTGTGGAAATAACTTGTTGGGATGCGTTGACCATTTGTTAATTCCGATATCAGATTTCTCCTCTTTTTTTGCTGCAAGAAAGCAGTGAAAGAACCTCGTATTCTCATCTCCCAATTTAAGCCAATTAAGCTTACTCTTTTGGATTAGATTCCTTTCCTCTGTACAGTATAAATACAACAATTCAGCCTTCAAAGACACTCTCATTTCTAGTTCTAACAAGGAAGAATCAGATATTTCCGCAATGCTCTCTTCATTGCCAATTTCTTTTAACAACTTTTCTTCCTCCTTTTTTGTTTTCCTTCAAAATCATAATGCCATTCTTTTAATATCGTCTTTGAACTTCGTAATTTTGAAGATTAATCCTCCCCATCCTTGATGATTGCCCGTGTTTAGAGATCTTTCTATAATCCGACAACAATATTTGTTTAACAATCAGCTGTTGCAAAATCGAAAAGGTGACGTGCCGCACTCAAAGGAGCCAACTTCTAACAAAAGGGGAAAATGATCAGAGGAGATCCGAACTTGCCTTACCACTCTAATGTTTTCAAATGCTTCATCCCATTCATTTGATACAAGGAATTTGTCAAGCATTGAGCGTGAAACCACCCTTCCTTCTCTTGACCAAGTAAATCTGCCGTTGGATAATGGTATTTCTAGCAAATTTACTTCCGCAATGAACTAATTGAACTTTCTCATTCCTCTTGTCATCCTTCCCATTGGAAATCGCTCTTGAATTGTTTTGGAGATATTGAAACCTTCGCTTGGTTCTAATTGTTTTGGTGATATTGAAATTTCCACCCATACAATCAAGCTTTTGAACAATAGGCTGAAAGGGAGGAGAGTTCGAGCCAAATAGATCTTCTTTCTTTGTAATCTGTTGGACCATATACATTTGTCACCCACCAAACCTTCCTGCAAATAGTTTTGCATTTAATAGATAAGGAGTAACTGCCTTTAAGAACTACAGTGACTAATAGTTTGCTTTCGTCCCACATTGTTGACATTCCTCCTGATTTACCATAAGCTAAATACTACTTTGGTTCTTATACTTTTTGTTTTGGTTCATTTTGGTCCATGTATTTTCAAAATGTTCATTTTAGTCCTTATACTTTCAACTTTGATCATTTTGGCTTTTAGAATGTTCATTTTAGTCCTTGTACTATGGTTCATTTTGATCTTGAACTTTCTAAAAGTGATCATTTTGATCTCGTAAAAAATGAAATGAAAATGAAGGAACCAAAATTATCAAGGACCAAAATGAATTGAAGTTGAAAGTATAAGGAGCAAAATAAACATTTTAAGAATATCAGGACCAAAATGAACCAAAATTGAAAGTATATGGACTAAAATAAACATGTAATCAAAATAGGGAAAATGACATAGATGGCCCAAAATGAAGGGAAAAAATGAAAAATGGGTATCTTTTCGAAAAGCAATGAATTTTGGCCTTTTGCTTATGTCATCACCATGTGAAATTACCCCTTTAACCCCAAATGCATTCTTCTATTTTTCTTCATTTTGCAGCATTCTTTTTTCTTTTTTCATTTTTTCTGAGTTTCTTCTTCTTCCATCTTCCTTTTTTTCCTGCGATTTTTTCTGCATTTTTGTGCATTTCTTCTTCCATTTTTTTTCTTTTACTTTTGTTCTTTTTCTGCATTTCTTCTTCTTTTTATGTTTTTTTCTGCGTTTCTGCGTTTCTTCTTCTTCTTCTTTTTTTTTTTTTTTGCATTCCTTTGTATCGAGCATCAAACATAGAGTATAGAGCATTAGAGCATTGAACATCAAGTGAACTTCTGAATCGAGCATAGAGTGTAGAGGATTGAGTAGCATGTAGCTAGTATATAGTATGGAGCATATATCATATAACATAGAGCGTAAAGAATCAAGAATCAAGGATCGAGGATCATATAGCTAGTATATAACATAGAGCATAGAGCATCGAGGATCGAGTATCAAGTATCGAGAAAACTTATGAATTATAGCGCGCGAATGGTTTTCAGGGTTGAATGGGTAAATTCACAAGATGCTGATGTAAGCAGAAGACCACTTTTCATTCAATTTAAAAAATATACCCATTTTTCATTTGACTCCCTAAAAAGGGGCCATCCGTACAAAAAAAACCCATCAAAATAGTATTTAAACCTATTCAAATCTGGTGATAGTTGTTTTTAAGATCAATCTTTGAAAAGGACCAAGGAAACTCAAAGTTGATCTAAAAGATCAGGGATAAGGATTCTATATTTAATGGCAGTCTTATTGATTGCCTTGCTATCAACTCAAAGGCATAAAGAATCATCTTTTTTGGGTGATAATCAGGCTTGAACTGCGCAAGGATTGAGGCTAGTTTGGATATGTTCTTTATGGAGTAGTTCTTGAATTTTATTTGTTATCAGTTTTGGTATTTTTTGGGGCTCATTCGATTGCGTGGGAGGTGAGAATGAGTGCTTCCTCGGATAAAATTTATTGTGTGTTGTATGTTTCTTAATGGTGTGAGAGAAGTTGGGGAGTTAGAAGCCACAGGAAAGTCAGCCAATAATTGTGTGATTTCTGGAGGGTAAGTTTGTGGTTTATTAGTTGTAAATTCTCCCTGTTTCGTTGATGGTGAAGTAGTTCTTTGCTGTGAGTTAAGCCGTAAAGGTGAAAAGTTGAGTGATCCAAGAAAGGCATTGGAATGTATGCTCTGATAGCACTTGACATGAAGGCTTTGTTAAGAATGGAAAAAAGTACTAACAAGTACAAGATGGCTGGCTCAAATACAAAAGAGAATTGCAGCCAACAAACTATCTAACAGTCAAGAATCCATTGGAATAATGAGTAAACAACTTACTCTTTTCATTTCATCGATGAAAGTGTTAGTTTTCATTTCCAAAAAAAAAAAAAAAAATCACTAACTGATAAGTTTGTAACCTAATATGGTTTAAACAAGTAATATTAAGACATAAAGACAAAGGTAAATATGCCCCTACATCAAATACCTCCTTTAACTACTCAAGTAAATATTATGGAGAAATGGAATTTTGTTTGTGTACATGAGGACATTCACAATCTAATTTTGTAGGTACATGCTTTTGTGGATTATCATTCTGGGTGGAAAATTTGCATTTGCTTATTTTCTTCAGGTTAGCTGTGTTGTTTATGCAATGATATCTATCTCTAGCCATGTAATCTAAAGACTTGATTCGTATCTTGCAGATCAAGCCTCTTGTTGGACCTACCAAGCTTATTGTAAATATGAGAGATATAAGATATTCGTGGCATGACTTTGTGTCTAGAAGTGAGTTCGCTTTTCATTTCATTTTGAGTTGTAGGCCATAAGTTTATGGTGTTATTGTTTTATTTATTTATTTTTAAAATTTTATAAAATCATGTCGTTTTGTTATTTAGTGCAAGTATCATGTCTGGTATTGTTTGTGTTATTTGCTGTTTGATCTTAAGTCTTCCTTTTTTAATTTGGTGCTCTCTTTGTGTTTTTTTCCCTCTTGTATGTATTATTATCTTAATCTTTTAAAATATTTTTTTGGCCTCCTATAAATGAAAATCTACTATGTAGTGATATATATATATATAAAAAATTTAGGGAGGGTCTTTCTCCATGATGATTGATCAAGGATAAATGGTGTGGGAGTTTTTATTTTTCTTTATAGGGGTGTTGTTGACGCTTTGATGAACTATATGTCCATGTTCTGTCCCCAAGAAGTGGAGTGCAAGGCAGAGATTTTAGACCGATTAGTTTTGTAATTAATCATCAGATCATTGCTAAAGTTCATGCTAAGAAGTTAAGGTTTTCTTTCCCTAGTACCATTTTTTTTTATTGTTTTGGCGCTTTGGTTTTAGGAAGAAAACTTGTGGACCTATTGCTTATTGCTAATGAGGCTACAACGGACTATAGCACTTGTAAGGTAGAAGGGATCTTTTTAAAATTGATTTTGTGGAACTTATGACTATGTTCGCCCAAGGGATACAAACTCCGCAAGGGAGTGAAATAGTAGTGACAAAAAATAAGTAAAACAAATATAAAACTGAACAAAAAAGATAGAAAAAATCTGTAAAGACATAACCAAACTCTGTTAAGGTTCATTAAAGGCAGCCTAATTTAATTTGATATCTTGAAGAGAGTATCCCTCAAAAGATTTGGATGAGGAGCACCAAAGTGAGTGAGGCATTGAGGCGACTTGAATAAAAAATGTCCACCCAAGAGCTATATTTATCCTAAAGAATTCTCATGTTCCTTCCCTTCCACAAGCTAGAGAGGAGAGCTTTACCTGCATTTACCCAAAATAAATAAGCCTTTAGAGAGGAAATAGGGCTTACAAGTAACTGAAGAACATCAATTGAAGAACATTGGAAGATCATTATCTTTGGGGACATCCGATAAAATTGGGAGTAACTGAAGAACATTATCTTTAACGCTTGCATCAAAAACCCAATGCAACCTAAAGATTTTGAAAACATGCAACCAACAATCTTGAGAAAAGGGATAGTTAAAGAATACATGGTTGAAACTTTCCTTGTGCGCTTGACGTGCAAAGCAAATTGAGGGCTGCAGAAGCTAGCTTTTTCTGAAGTACGCGTTGAGACTATTATGAAACAAAATCCATGATAAAATAGAAATTCTTATTGGATTGCTAGATTTTGGGAGAGTTGAATAGATCTCCTTAGGAAGAGGAGAGGAGACATGTGGATTGGGATTTTTAAATAGGGTCCTAGTGGGATGAAAGGTTTTGGCTGGAAGAGATCTTGAATGTTTAGTTGTATGAGAAAGGTGAGATTCTTCTTTAAACTGAGAAGCAAGTTGTACGAGGAAGGTGAGATTCTTCTTTCTTATCAACAAAAAAAAAAAAAAAACGAGAGGTAAAGTTGTTGCTTCTAGAGAGCTTAGGGTAGGGGATTCTCCTCCTCCTTTTTTTCTTATGATTGATGGATATTCTAAGTAGATACTTCCCATTAGTGTAGAGGGTGGGGCCTTCGAGGGACTTAGAGTGGGGTGTGCTTGACCTGTTGCATCTTTTTAATTTGCGAATAACACAAATTTCTTTTGTTTAGGGCCGAACTACGACTTTTGTTAATCTTAACCTTCTTTTGTGACATCGAGCTTAGTTTTTGTTTTAAGATTAATAAGTCTAAGAGTGTTGTCCTTGGTATCAATTGTGATCCCTCCAAATGGAGTGCTTGTGCATCTTTAGTAGGTTTTGAGGTTAGTCTTCTCACCTTGCATCTTTAGTAGGCTTTGGGACTCTATTTGAGATTTTTAGGGTGTGTTTACCACGTAATAGGGAGATAGATAAGGTCTTGCTCCGTCTTTCCTTTGAGTGAAGGGGAGCACTATCTAGAGGGTCTTTTTATGTGTGCAGAGTTGTTTGTGGTATTTGGTTTGATAAGAATAATTGAGTTTGTAGGCGCGGAGTTGACTTAGGAGAAGGTTTGGTCCCCAGGTAGGTTTAATATTATTTTATATGATAGCTCATTCTTTGTTAGTTTTGGGTCCTTTTTTATCTGCCTTTTTGTAGGCTTATTTTATTTTTATATCCGTGAGTGTTTGGGCCAGCTTACGCACCTCGACTAATCTCACGGGACAAACTGCTCGACCCTACAACTTTGGGTGTTTAAGAAAACATGTTGGATATTAAATCCTAGGTAGGTGACCACCATGGATTTAATCCATGACCTCTTAGCCCTTTATCAAGGGGATATTTCCTTATTTACCACTAGGCCAACCTTTGATGGTTTGTAGGTCTATTTTTTATATTGATGGTTTGCCAATCTCCTTTGTATTCATTTTTATCCTAATGGAAGTTTTGTTTCTCAATAAAAAATGAAGAAGAAATCTTTTTGTTTCTGACATGGACCTCATCAATAAATATAAACTCTGAACCATTATCCTTTCACCCTCTGTCATTTGTATTTATAACGAGATATCCTAAGAGAAGTTGCTTGATATATCATTTACACCTTCAATCTCTCGGTTTCTCTTTGTAAAGATAAACCTTCTAGAAATGGACGAAAAATTTATTCATTACACTCGGCTTTTAGGCTGTTTCGAAGGTTATTCTCTTTCTGTTGTCTGACTTCTCATATTTTATGTTTTATTTGCAGATAATCATAATGCTTTGACTATTCTTAGCTTATGGGCCCCCGTGGTTGCTGTAAGTTTAAATTTGCATACTTCAATGTTGCCCACGAACTGATATGCTTGACTGAACTGTCATTTCCTTTTTTTATTTGACTAGCCTGCGAATTCTTCATTTATCAACTTTTTGTAAAATGTTGAATGTTCAGAACCACATCATGGGTTGTCTTATTTGCATAATTGGTAATGATTTGTAAATAAAAATGATAAACCCATTTTAATTAAGATGGTTGATTGAGTCATTGGATGTAACGACTCAACTTGCTAAGATCTCAATCTGAGGTCATTACTACATGTGTCGTGATATTTAAAAATAAAACCTCAAGAATAATTTAGTTTAATCTATGACCCTACTTAGAAATAAAGGAAAAAAACTTCCATAAATAACTTAATGAAAAAATCGAATAATTTTGTTTTGGCATCCATGCTAGAACAACAAATCAAAGCATTTGAAAGAGAAAACAAGCTGTACTTCTTGGAAGAAACCTCTAAAAGAACACTGAAAAGACATCTTTGGTTCCATGACACTATATACGGATCACCTTGTCATGAGCCCTTGACGTTTTGATTATTACCTGAAAATTTTTAAAAGAAAATGTTGAATATTTGATGTCACTAGTCATTGAGCTGATAGAAGTCATTTTGTTACATAGTTGTCAATGAGCAAATGTAAATCAGTTATGATAAATAGATAGAAGTCACCTTGTTGCGTTGCTTTTCCTGAATATCATACGTATAAAATCAGCAGTATAAAGCTATCGTTTTGTTGGGATGATTCCGATTTGTATATATTTCTGTGTCTATATGGATGTACAGTCTACTTATCTTATTTAATTTATGGTTGTAGATTTACATCTTAGACGTTCATGTGTTCTATACTGTTGTATCGGCTATTTGGAGTTTCTTAATTGGTGCAAGAGATCGTCTTGGAGAGGTACTGATGGATTCTTATTGATTTTATGCATCATCCCATTTATATGAAACAAATAAGTGGAACAATTTTAATTTCAGAGTTTTATTTCTGACCGTAAAATTGATTGTAAATTGTTAAATTAATACTGACGTAAATGCTTACAAACAAAACTTCTCAAATCTAGCTTTAATACCAAACTTAATCTTAAAGAATCCAAATGCAACTATTAGCGATCACAAATGAATCCAAATCGAATCATAATTGAGCAGCATAAAAATACTCAAATGAATGTGCAAAGCTAAAAAAATAAAAGCACACCCTGCACAATAGTCTCAATTGAATCCAAATCAAATCATAATTGAGCAGCATAAAAATATTCAAATGAATGTGCAAACCTAAAAAAATAAAAACACACCCTGCACAATTAGTCTAAATCAGCCACAAGAATGCTCACGATGTAGTTTCAAATTCAAACCTACGTTTATTTAACTAAGGTTCTTAATTTCATCCTTTATTCAAGTTTGGGATTCAATTTGATAAAATTAAAATTCCAGGGCCATGTTTCTTAGGGAGAATGGGAATGAAGGGATCAGAAAGTATGATATTAGAATGAGAGGCTTGCCTTAACATCGGAAATTATTCTCCAAAAATTTGGGGAAACTCACCCTTTGAAAAACCCCGTTTATAACATTTCCTCACCCCAGACCCATATTGTGTTTTTTAATTATTTTGCAACTTCTAACACCCTCCTTGGTAAAAGAAAAATTACTTAGTTCCAGTTTCTTATGAAATATTTAAGATTTCTATTTAATTTGTCAATTATTTAGTTTTAAATAATTATTATTTGTTATTATTTAATAGGCCATTAGCATTAAATTCATTATGGTTAAGTCCCTGTGGACGGCCTTGTTGACCAAGGTTTTGATGTGTGTATATATATATATTTGATTAAATAATATAACATTAAAACTGAATAAATTTCTTTTTACTTAATGGGTTCATTCGTCAACTTGTTGTCGAGGAACTGTTTGAGAGTTTTTGCATAAGAAGAGAAGAAACATGACGAGTGTAAGGAAGAACTGTTTTGTTAATATTGTTATTCTAAATTTCTAATAAATGATATACTAATCTTTTTAGCCTACAGTGTTTCTTTTTATTATCATTTTATGAACATTACTACTTCTAACTAATTTGTTAATTATTTTGTTTTTGTTGGAACTTCTATCTGTTTATTAAGCTGTTTAGTTTCAACGAGTTATTATTTCTAAATATCAGATAAATTGTTAAGATGGTCATGTTAAAAAAGAGAAGAGGGAAGAGAAAACAACAGGATTACGTGGAAACCCTAGTGCAGGGAGAAAAACCACGATATAAAGTCTTCTTATTAAAACTGATACACTAAATACACAGGGACTCACTGTATGAATAGACAATAGGAAGCCCTAAGGGTCTTACACAATTACATAAATGCCCCTAGGTTAAAAACCCTATTTCCAACACTCCCTCTTAAGTTGGTGCATAAATATCAACAAGCCCCAACTTGCTTACACAATAATTAAAATTTTGTCTCAATAACCCTTTTGTAAGAACATCAGCAACTTGTTGATTCGAAGGAATATAAGGGATGCATATGTTTCCACTGTCCAACCTCTCCTTAATGTAGTGTCTGTCTATCTCTACGTGTTTAGTTCTGTCGTGTTGATTTGGGTTATTTGCAATACTGATGACAGCTTTATTATCACAAAATAATTTCATTGGAAGCTCATTATCTTGCTGGAGATCTGATAATACTTTCTTCAACCAGATTTCTTCACAAATTCCTAGACTCATGGCCCGATACTCTGCCTCAGCACTACTTCTAGCAACAAATCCTTGTTTTTTACTTCTCCAGGTGACTAGATTTCCCCAGACAAACGTACAATATCCAGACATAGATCTTTTGTCAACAACAGACCCTGCCCAATCAGAATCAGTGTAAGCTTCAACAGATCGTTTATCAGTTTTTTTGAACATTAGAACTTTACTAGGAGTTCCTTTCAGATACCGAAGAATACGTTCAACTGCTATCATATGATCTTCACAAGGAGCTTGCATGAACTGACTCCACAATACTTACTGCATAAGAAATATCTGGTCTTGTGTGAGACAAGTATATCAACTTCCCAACTAACCGCTGATACCTTTCTTTATTAACAGGAATTCCATCATTCTTATCACCGATTTTTGCATTGTATTCTACTGGCATGTCAACAGGTTTACACCCAGTCATACCTGTTTCCTTTAGCAAGTTCAGTATATATTTTCGTTGAGAAATTGATATACCCTCTTTTGAGCTAGCCACTTCCATTCCCAGAAAGTATCTTAGCTTCCCGAGGTCTTTAATTTCAAATTCTTTAGCCATCTCTGTTTTTAGTCTTGTGACTTCTACATCATCATCCCCAGATAAAACAAGATCATCAACATAGACAATAAGAACAACAATTTTCCCTGATGTTGATCTTCTTACAAAAAGAGTGTGATCGGAATGTCCTCGAACATATCCCTGTGCTTTCACAAACGTCGTGAACCTATCAAACCAGGCCCTTGGAGACTGTTTCAGTTCGTATAGTGATTTCCTCAATCTACACATTTTATTTTTAAATTGACTCTCGAACCTGGGAGGGGGACTATATAGACTTCCTCCTCAAGTTCCCCGTTCAAAAAAGCATTTTTAACATCAAGTTGGTGTAGGGGCCAATCTTTATTCACAACTATTGACAGAAGCACTCGGATCATGTTAAGTTTAGCCACAGGTGAAAACGTCTAAGAATAATCCACTCCATATGTTTGGGTGAAACCTCTTGCAACAAGTCTAACCTTGTATCGGTCAATCGTCCCATTTGACTTGTACTTTATAGTAAACACCCATTTACATCCAACTGTTTCGTGCCCTTCAGGCAAAGTCACCGGTTCCCAGGTTTTATTCTTTTACAGAGCTCTTATTTCTTCTATAACAGCAGACCGCCATTCTGTTTTTTTTATTGCAACACTCATGTTATCTAGAACCACTTCAGTGTCCAAGCTAGTAGTAAAAGCCTTGAACTCGGATGTCAGATTACTATACGTCATGTAACTATGCATAGGATATTTAGTACATGAATGGGTACCTTTCCTCAGGGCTATAGGAAGATCAAGTGACGCATCACGTTCTTTCACCTCTTCAGGCTTCTCACCATGATTTACTATCTGTGTATCAGAAACTTCAGTAGTAACTTCCACATCATCATTAGCACGGACTATTTCATCCTCCGTAACTTCGATCATTCCATCCTCTACAGTTTCCCTTTCTATTACTCTCTTAGTATCACTGCTTCCTCCTCCCTTGTCATGCCTGCCTTCATCATCCTCCATACATAAATCAACATCATTAGGAATACACGTACCTAGACCTGATGACAGGTCTGACTCCTGCACTTGAGTCGACAGTTCTGGTTCAATAGGTGACACTACTTCCTTCTTGAGATTCTTCCTGTAGTACGTTTTCCAAGGAACTTGATTGGTAGGAAGAACCTGACTATCATGATCAGGGTTAGGTTTAGAAAAGGTTTGAATAGGCGCTGACTCTAAAGGAATAGCATAAGAGGACCAGTTAGTCTCTTCTTCATTTATGTTCTCCCCCTGAAGATGACTAACGGGAAAGAACGACTGATCCTCAAGAAAGGTGACATCCACGGAGACATAATACTTTTGAGATGACCGATGATAGCACTTAATATCCACGTTGATGGAGTAGATATCCAAGAAAGATACACTTCTGAGCACGAGGAGAAAATTTCGTGCGGTTTGGACCATGGGAGTGAACAAACGCAACACAACCAAAAACCCGAAGAGAAACATCAGAGATCAACTGAGTAGTAGGAAAAGACTCTTTAAGCAATTCTAAAGGGGTATGAAGATTAGGAATACGAGAGCATCCGATTAATGAGATGAGCAGCAGTAAGAACTGCATCTCCCTAAAGGTATGACGGAAGGGTGGCGGATAACATAAGAGATCGGGCTATTTCAACCAGATGCCGATTTTTACGCTCTACTCCATTTTGTTGTGGATTGTAAGCACACGAACTCTGGTGAATAATACATTTAGAGTCGAGAAATTCTCTGAAAGAGGCATTAAAGAACTCTTGCCCATTATCACTTCTTAAAATCCCAATCTTTGTTTTAAATTGAGTTTCGACAGTTGTGTAAAACTGTTGGAAAATAGAAGACACTTCAGATTTATCAGTGAGCAGGAAAACCCAGATGAGATGGGTGTGATCATCTATAAACGTGACAAACCACCGTTTTCTCATGGAAGTAGTAACCGGTGAGGGACCCCATACATCACTATGAACAAGAGAAAAAAGACTCGAGGGTTTATAAGGCTGAGAATGAAAAGAAACACGATGTTGCTTGGCACGAATACAAACATCACAATTAAAAGAAGAAGTACTAGCATTACGAAATAAATGAGGAAATAAGTATTTCATACATTGAAAATTCGGATGTCCTAAGCGAAAATGCCATAACATAACATCATTTTCAGAAACAGAGAAATTTAAAGACATAAACCCCGATTGGTGATCATTCCTAGAGGAAGCCTCGTCAGAAGGGAAGTAGAGTCCCCTATCGTGCCGGGCAGTGCCAATCGTCATCCCCGATTTCAGGTCCTGAAATAAAACTGAATTAGGTGAGAAAATCGTCTTACACCTCAAATCTCTTGTTAGTTTACTGACAGATAATAGATTATATGATATTTTAGGCATGTGTAAGGTATCACGTAGAATATTGCCCTTTCCTGCAACAGTGGAAAAAGACCCGTCTGCCATTCGAATCTTCTCATTACCAGCACACGGATTATATGACATAAATAACTCTGAGGAACTCGTAAGATGATCAATAGCCCCTGAATCCACAATCCATGGTTTCTTACCATTCACATTAATTAGGCTAAAAGAAGGAAAATTACCTGACTGTGCAATTGCACTAACCCCAACGGTACTTGAACTGTGTTTACCGTCACCAGGAGATTTCTTCTGAGTTTGGTCATCTACTGAATCACTTGCCAGGGTACAACTAGTATTAGATTTTTCGTGAGACTGTCGTCGTCTGCTATTTGGGGGCTTCCCGTGTAATTTCCAACATTGATCCTTTGTATGTCAAAGCTTTTTACAATGTTCACAAACGGAAGGAGGTTTCTTATCACTATCAGTACCAGACGACTTGGCAACAAAAGCAGCTGTATCAGTAGTTGAGGTGGTATTATTCATGGCACACGACCGATCTTCTTCCAGCCGTATTTCAGAAGAGACTTCTCGAAGTGAAGGAATCGGACGCTGGCCCAAGATTCGACTACGAACCCCATCAAACTTTGGATTTAATCCAGCCAAAAACATATAAACACGATCTGCTTCTTCAATCTTCAAATATTGGGACCCATCCTGTGGACAAGTCCAGACAATTTCTCTACACAAGTCCATTTCCTGCCACAGGATCAACAGTTTGTTAAAATAAGAGGTAACATCCATAGACCCTTGTTTGGATTCATGAACCTGTTTATGGAGTGTATATAGCCGAGAGGCATTTTGTCGTTTAGAATATAGATCTTGCGCTACCTCCCAGATATCCTTGGTTGTGGCGGCATACAGTAACGGTCTTCCTATCTGCGGTTCCATACTGTTCACCAAGACATAACGTAGCAACAAATCTTCTCCTTTCCAAATTCGTTCTTGTGGATCACTTGGGGCCGACTTTGGAATTTCACCTGTCAAATATCCAAACTTGTGGCACCCTTCCAAGGCCATTCGGATCGATTGAGACCAAGAAAAATAGTTCTGGCCATTTAATTTTTCTCCGATGATAAATCCTGCAGAATTACCCATCGAACCAGATAAGTAGGAAACGTTAGGCACTATAGGTAATGAGTTTACTGGATTTTCTGAATAAACTGGTTGAGGATTTGCACCGAACATCGTATCCAGATCAGAAATCTGCTATTGCAGGTAAGCCAACCGTTGTCTTACATCGTCTGGGTAACGAGCTGAACCACAATTTATCGGAACAGGTATTGGTTGCTTGAGACCTCGGTTGTTGGATGTGAAAAAACCGTCGGTTCGGCTATTGAAGGAAACTGGATCACTGGGTCGGGCTGGATGGGCTGAAAGTGGATCGGCTGGTGCAAAAAACTGGGTAGAAGAGCTTTCGGGTCGTGGGTCGGATCGCGGGTTAAAATGAAGGGATTCGGGTTGGACTGAAACACAATGTTTTGCCTCGGGTTGGATCGGTTTGGGTCGGAATTAAAATCAAAATATCGGTGGCTGGTCTGCCCTGGTTCAACCCGAACCGGTCCGGTTTGCTCCAGACCAGTACTAACCCTAATTTGATCCTCCCCCCTCTGCTCCTCGCCCCCGATACTACTTCCTCTGCCCTGATAATTCCGATCGACGGTCAACACCTCCTCGCGGCCAGCTTGTTCCTCACGTCCGAGATCGCTGAATCTGCCGTGATCGCCGCCGACTCTGCCCTGATCGTGATAGCTCCGATCGTGAATCGAAGGTTCCTCGCGGTCGGCTCTAGCTCCGATCGGATTCTGACTTGTTTCGGAATAGTGATACCTGGTTGCCTGAGGATGATTTTCCAAAGATTGTACCTGAACGACAGATATTAATTCCGGTAGGGCGTCCTGAAAACATTCCTTTACCGCTGCTCGGATTGCCGTTCTCATGCCGAAACTTGAAGATCCATCAACAGAGGAGGATTGAGCTTGTTCCTCACGTCCGAGACCGCTGAATCTGCCGTGACTGCCACCGACTCTGCCCTGATCGTAATAGCTCCAATCGTGAATCGAAGGTTCCTCGCGGCCGGCTCCAGCTCCGATCGGATTCTGACTTGTTCCGGAATAGTGATACCCGGTTGGCTGAGGACGATTTTCCAAGGATTGTATCTGAACGACAGATATTAATTCCGTTAGGGCGTCCTGAAAACATTCCTTTACCACTGCTCGGATTGCCGTTCTCATGTCGAAACTTGAAGACCCATCAACAGAGGAGGATTGAGGTTGATTCTCTTCCATAACAACTAGGTTTTCGTCACCGCGCTCTGATACCATGTTAAAAAAGAGAAGAGGGAGAGAAAACAACAGGATTACGTGGAAACCCTAGTACAGGGAGAAAAACCACGACATAAAGACTTTTCTTATTAAAATTGATACACTAAATACACAGGGAATCACTGTATAAATAGACAGTAGGAAGCCCTAG